>NW_020454217.1:1876756-1923529 GCF_003342845.1 Nothoprocta perdicaria
CTGGGGTCGTTTTTGGTGCGAAAGCGGCGTTTGGGCTCGCTCGTGTTGACACAGAGCTTTATTTCGGAGAACCCCCCTTGCCCTCGGCGTGAGGCTGAGCCGCGCGGCCGCCTGCCCGGGCGCCGCGAGCAGCCGCCGGCCGGCGGAGCCAGCGCTTCCCCGCTGCCCTCCCGCCGCCTTTGCCGTCCTTGCCGCCGCGCCCGGCCTCCTCGCTGTACAAGTAAGAAATCTCGAAAACATTTTTTTTTTTTTTTTTTTTGGGAGGTTTAGATGACTCACGCCGCAAATTCTCGCGCGTCAACGTCTGGGCGCCCCGTTGTTGCTCGTGGCCGCTGTGCCGCGGAGGGGCCGCAGAGCCGCTCCCGGGTATCCCCTCTCCATCGGCCCGCGCCGGCTCCCGAGTGGGGACTTGGCTCTGCTTGCGAGACCATTTCCATACTGCCTGCAGCCGTGGTCCAAGCACCTGCTCTATTGCAATTGTGAGTTAGCATCTACATAAATAATAAGGAATTGAGAGTAGGCGTAATGCTTTCACTGGATTTTTTTTAAGATAGAATTTTGGATAATTTGTTCTTGAATTCATATCCCCTGTTCTTGTGTTTGGGTTTGTTTGAAATTTGCACTTGTGGGGCTCTAACTTGTGCTTGTCGTCTGATTGCTTGTCACCCAACCTTCATGTGTACATAAAGTAGCTAGGATTGCTCCTCACTTAGACCTTCCTCTCGCCTCCTCTTCCTCTCGTGTGCTGCAGTGTCATTATGTATTCTGATTTCACCAACAACTAAAAATCAAGTGGTGCTGGGAAGTCCCTAGAAGGATTCCTGCTCGTGTGTGTGCTTTCCTGCTCCCTTTCCCTGTCTGCAGCGTGTGGATGTGTCAAACTGATGGAAGGGTCAAGGGTAAAACTCATTTTGCACATGAATCTGGACATAGCTCCCTACTCTCTTAAGTGCAGGAAAAAAGAGGAGGAAGCGGCAAAAATTCTGCTACTCCGAGTGCAGCTCCTGTTTCAATGAGCTGGAACATGCTAGGCTCATAGCTAGGGGTCATTGCAAGGTTTTGCCTAAGTCATCTCCTAAAAATACTGCCAATCTCTCTGGGAAATCACATGTTGGGTTGATATTTCTGGTATATTAATTGTGTTTTATTAGATGCTTTCATAATAAACAATTTTGATACATTCACACGTTAACCTTTTAATGAAATACTAAATGGACATTTTTGTGGTAAGAAATGGCTGGAGAGCAATTAATTTAGTTGATGTGTGTTCTGTTATATATTTGTATATGGCAAGTTGCTGTCAGTGAGTGCCTTTATTTTCCCAGCTTTATGTGCATAAGTTGATAAATATTCTTATGAGACAGTGTTGCATATGTGTAAAAAAAGTGATTTGGGGATAGAACTTATTCAAAAGTCAGTTCATTGTAGCTTTCTTACTTAGATCTCGCCTCTGCAACTTGATTTTTTTCAGAGTGAGTCAGAGCTACAGCTTCTTTGAACTACCCAAGCAGAAGAAAATGCTGTAGAACTGAAAGTTTGCTTATAGTGTTAATGGTTGTATGTGATCTGAAATATCCCAAATCGTAGAAAGTAATGCACAAAATGGGTAAACAGTTGCTAATACCTTTGTTAAAACACACTACCGAGTGTCTTTTATAAGCTGTTCCTGCTAGAGCTGTTGGTTCTGTCAAAGCTCTACTGTTCAATAAGCTGTTGTTTTTAATAGAGGATTACACTGAATAATATACAGTTGTTATCTTTTAGTATTAGACTAACAAAAGAGGAAAGTTCTGGGCAGTGCTTTTCATGATTCGGAGTTCTACAGTTCTTTATAACTAGATGAGATTTTCTTACCAGTTCTCCGGTCTTACCATGTATTTTTTGTTGTTTTTCAGTCCAACTAAAGTTTTGGTCTGATGTTGTGTGTGTGTTTTTTTTTTTAATCTTTTTTTTTTATTCAGAGCTCCCAAGTTTTTGAGGATATGAGACAGATGGTAACATGAAGTGTAAAGTGAGTTGGCTTTACAAAGCATCTCGGGCAATATGATGTGCTACTTGCTGATAAAATATGTGAAATACACATAAAACTGGGTAGCGTAGAATAAAGCACAGGGGTCTCTCCTTTGGTATCTAATCTTATAAATATCCTGGCATGTGCAAGGCTGTGTGCTAGACACCCTGCTGCATTGTGCTTGTGGATCAAGCCTTGCAGCTCTAGGGTAGCAAGGGGGAAAAAAAGCCTGGAAAGAGGAAGGGAGAATAAGACACACTGGCTTGCAAGTATTTTATATATAAAGCAATTAATGGAATACAGAAATACATTTTGGAGGAGATTGAGTAAAGTGCACTTTTAAGGAGCTGGACATGCAACACAGAAACTAGTCTTATCAGTCTCATGATTAGCATGTGACTTGACTCCGTTGAAAAATAATGATACAAACTCAGTATCACCAGATTTGTGAAATCATTCTGAAGATCCTGTATTGTCATATTGTTTGAAGATTAAAATCAGTAATTTAAAGAACCAGCCTTTCAATAAGAAAAGGCTTTGGAATTTGCCTGTTTTTTTCCCCAGATTTGCTGGAAAAGCAATCTGATAAAAACACGAGACTGAAATGCTGCGGCTGTTTGTGCTTTTTTTTTTTTTTTTTTTTTTTTAAGTGGTTTTGGTGAATTTGGATAAAGCTTGTTTATCCTGGAGGATGTGTTTTGATGATTTGCTTGGGGCAGTTTTAAAAGAGCTATAGAAGAAGGCTGCACTGGTGTAGCAATTTAAAAAAATCGTGTTATCCTTTATTGTTATGCCTGAAATTAGATCATATAAACCCCTGTCTTTTGATATGATTTTGTTACCCAGTGCATCGGAAACTGTGAAACAATCGGATTTAGGACTATATTTTTAGGACAGTAAGTTGCTTGTTGGTTTCTTGTTTATGTTATCCTGCCTTGTGTGACCAACCCAGGCCTGTGGAAACACCCGTCACTTTACAATTGAGGCCAGCTGGCCTGAATACTTGGGCTCTGATCTTGTGTGTGAAACTCCCTGGCCCTTGTTTTTGCCAGGTTCACACACTGCATCCTCTGATTAATCCTACTGGCAGCTGTGAGCACTGATGTGCCCCAGCAGCGCTTCTGCTGGCAGGTTGGCCCGTGAGCCTGTTGCACACCAGGTTTTCCTGCTGTGACCTGAAATCCCTGGAAGCTGGACCCTTTCCGGGGCAAGAGCAAGGACCCGGCCACAGGCATCCAGGAGGAATTGTCCAGGTCGGAGACTTGGCAGAAGGCTGCAGATCTCTGAGGTCTGGAAAATGCTCTAATTGTAGCACGACTTCAGAATTCCCTCAAAATCAACTTTGTAACCAGCCCAGATATACTAATTATCCCCAAATTTGTGTGATTAGTCCTTCTTACTGTGTAGCATTGATTAATTTGTTGTGCATCTCTTTTGTGGGGTTTTTGTGTGTGTGATGTAAAATCGTATGCTGAATTCCTGCTGAGTCCAAAAACACAGGAGTGTTAAAATTTCAAACAGTTTGTCTGCTTATGCAGCCTGGCTGCTCATATATGCAATCATATTTATTTAATTCAGCATCTAAGAATACATTGAGATCTTAGATGCATTCTCCATCTTCTTGACAACTAAATTTACATAAGATTGTTACTGTGGATTATGAATGTTGAAGAATGTGAGCTGCTTAAATCTCCATATGTTTAAAGGTGGGCTTGCTGGCTTTCTCTACTTGAGAACCTGTAATGGTAAAAAAAACTATGGGCAGCACCTATATGTGCAGGTCACTCCAGTTGATTTAACTTTGTGTTCCTGGTAACAGAAAAACATTTTAGGGAAGCCCTTAATTGTACAGGCCAAAATTAAGTGTAATTATAGCATGCGAGTGAATTGAGGCTGAGGGCAGGAGATGGCTGCTTGACTTGCCTGTAGAATCACTGTTACACAGAGAGGGATGTCACAATGCGTGCAATGGCGCTGCCATCACGAGGAGCGCTCCGTGCGAGTGGAAAAAGAGCGGGGCCAGAGACATGGAGAAGAATGGAGTTTTATTTTATTGTTGTAAAGCCCCCGGCTTGTAACTGAGGAAGTTCATGAAATCCTCCCAACGTGCTCAGTTCAGTGCTGTCTTTCCTGTGAAAGAGGTGAGGAAACTTGGGCTGGTTTCCACTGGCTGGTGGTTCCGCAGCCCTGGGCCTCCTGCTGAAGCCCCCAGCGTTTCCTTCAATCCAGGCATTTGCAGCTGATGGGCTCCTCCATGCAGGTTGTTAAGAACCGTAAAAAAAAATGGGCTCATAAGCAATACAGGAAACAGCCCTGAAAGTTCAGAGCAGAGAGAGGTTTTGGCTCGACAAACATTTCAGTCTCTTGGAGGTGGGAGGCCATGAGGTTTGGAATTGAAAAAACAGAAGGGTTATAAGGAAAATACAGAACTTGGAGCAGGTGCAAGATACGAGGTTGAACATTATCACAGCCTCTGCATAGTTTCAAAGCCACAGTTAGAACTTGAGTCAGAGTGGTTTACAAACACATGGATCCAGTCCGTATTGAGTGTATGCAAAAGGCAGATGCTTTTGAGTGTATGAGAGGCATGAGTTGAAAATCAGGCACAACTCACTTCCGAGTGTACACGATTGTAAACTTACAGCGAGTGTCTTGCACTTCAAGAAAACCGTGATTTTTAATGTAACTGAGATCATTTGGAATCAAATATTGCTAAGGTGGTAGCTGTTGCCATTCATCTGGTTACTTAGGGGTGATCACTGCTTATAGACATTGATCTAGCTCATGCCTATGTGCTAACATTTGACTTAAAAATCTGCAGCATGTTTTGCCATCAGTTTGGGGAAAAACTCTGTGGAGTTCGTGCTTTTGGGAGCCACGTTTTTTATTGGCTAATGTGTTCTTTCATTTGAGACAGCTCTCAGGAGTTTGTGCTAATTGGGTTTCAAATATGGTCCTTTAATTGTTCAAACATTGAACTAGGGTTTGACTACTAGGGCTAATTTTTAATTAAAATAAGTCTACTAAAATAACTATGAAAGATTAAAGTTGTTAGACAGAATCATATACCACTTAATCCCATTCCTGCTCTGCAATATTCTTTTCTCAGCTGGAACCTGGAATCCCCAAAGAGCCTTGCTGATTGCAAGGGACTAGTTGCCTGGAACTCATTACAGGAATGAGGCCTTAAGGATTCGAATGTAATTTTATTTTAAAGTGCTATAGTTTAAAATTCAACACCTGTTTTAGCTTTTTGTTATTATTTTTGTTGGGTTTTTTCCCTTGTACAGGTTAAGACTTTTAGTTGAGAATGGAAAAAAAATAATTTAGTGCTCCCTATATTGAATAGAGGCGATGCTTGTAGTTTAGAGGTGCTCCTTCTTTCCTTTTCCCATTTTTCCTTCTGAGTTATCTGCCACCTGCAATTTCTAGCCAAGGAGGAATTCCCCCAATGCCCCTGTAGTGCTTTATATCCGCTCCTGCTGCTTTTACTTCGCTGGGGCTTTCTCTGTCATTTCTGTTTTGTAGGGGTAGTATGAAAGTCTTTCTTTTAATGGCCTCTTTCTTAGTACATTGGCTCTGTTGCGTCTGGTTTCTCGATTGATTTCATGGCTACTGAACATCAGCATCCAGTGCTCGCTCTAATAATAGTATGGCTATATACATATATATATATATAGTGTGTAATATATATACACACTTGTTATATGCATACTATATGCATAAATATATATATGTACTTGTATTATGAACATATATGTATATTGCACACACATGCATACATACAACACTGATGTTTTAGGGCAATTTTCAAGCATTCCTCAATGGATGAGGCTATGAGAAGAAATGCAGAATTTTTTTTGTCCCATTTTTCTTTTCTGTTGTCAAAAGCAATTCTCTTGTTAGAAGGTAGTTTGTGTTGCAGTGATTTGCAATCCTTGTTTGAAAGGTGCAGCGTGGTGGTGTTATAAAGGAGTTTCTCTAAGAGAAGTTTGAAGTTGTGCAGAAAAGCTGCAATACAAGGGAATGTTGATACTATGTTTTGTAATTTACTCCTAAATAAAATGCCCCTGTATGAATATTCTATCTCATATGAAATTGTCTTGCCTAACTGTTGTATTATAATAGCATAGCACCAGGAGCAACAGTACTCTAGCCAGACAGTTTTGGTCTTTCATATTTCATTTGTTCTTTTGACACATTGCCTACCAAGAATATTTCATAGTTGATCTGCTCTTGCTTTTATGTGAATTTGCTGGTGGGACAATATGTTTTGCAGGGAAAATAACGGAGGGTTAATCATGCAAATACATTTGAAGTTGAAGAGAATGTTACATTCATAATTCCCATTGAAATAACAATCAAGACGGAGGTAATGAGGTTAAGTCCTTGGTTTGATGGCTTAATTACTGACTTTGAACTTTTGAGAATTGTAATTTTTCCTGTCTTGAAATTTGACTACCAAATTTGAGGTAACCTTTGAAAGAGGCAGAAAATAGGGGCTGATAATAAAATGAAATGGAGGTGTGCAGCTTCAGAAAACATCAATTGAAATCTCCTAGGATTTCACAGAAGCGACGTAATTTGATGAATCACGTTGGAAAGATGAATCATTTGAACAAAAGTTCTGTGAGTTAATGATACGGTTTAGAAATAACAAGGAGATGCTGGATCAAAGAAATTGTATAACATGATCAGAAAAACTTGAGAAGTGACTAAGTATGTATGCATCTTACAGCAAGCAACTAGTATATTGATGAGGTAGAATGTTTTACCTAAAAATAGAGTGATAATTGTTCATTATCAGGGTGAAATGTGTAGATTTGAAGACACACTCCAAACAGAATTAGCCACGGTGCAGGTTTAAACCGATAGATAAGGAGCGGGTCTAAACAAGAGTTGCAGGCATTTGAGTTGAGCATTTCCGTTGTTGTTTAACATTATGTTTGACTGCAGGCATGATGTTTAATTTCCCTTGATGGTTTCTTTACTTGGGGCTTCTCTGTTTTATGGAATTATAATTCCTGTTTGTAATCTTTTGTATGACGGTGCTCTGTAATTTTTAAAAATTCCAAAGTAATTTTATGACTTCTTTGAGAAGTACTCAATTATCTAATGCTTACTCGAGTGCTTTTCTTCAAAATATCTTTTCTCTCTCTAAAAATTTGTGGCTGAAGAGACAGGACAGTAAATAAGTAGAAAACGGTGCAGTTCTTTGCGCAGTGCGTTCTGTACGGTCTTAAAGCATGGCAAACTTCCATGAAATTCTTTGAACCGTATGACCTGAAAATGTGAAAATAAACAGAGTGAAACTCCTGCTTACATAAGCGATATGGATAGAACTGTGCACAATTTTCTTAGGCCTGGAAACTTAGGCATGTGTCTGGTTTGGCTCCTAAGTGAAATGAATTCACCAGCTACTAACCCAAATTCATATAATAATTTACTTGGCAATGTAAAAGGTGATATTTTCACCACAAAAAAAAAAAAAAAAAGAAAAAAAGGTCGGCTTAGTTGTGCTATGCCCTCACGCCAGGTCCTGCGCTGTAAAGCAGAGTTCAAGTTGATTGCACAGGGATAAGGCACGTGAGTGCTCCGGGCGCCGCTCCCGCATTGAGCTCCGCTGGGATCGCCTTAAATTTCCCCGTCCTTCTTGCAGCCAAGCGGCTGCCCTCGCCGCTCGCCTTTCAACTTGGCAGTGAATTAAATAGCCAGGGATAATAATTTCAGACTCGCCCTTGCTTTATGAGTGTTTAAAATTCTGTCATTAAGCAAATAGGTCTCTTTGTTACACCAATAGTGGAAGCCTCAACATGTGAGGCACTTTGTTTTATTTCACCCAGTAAAATTTTTGTTTACCTAAGATGATGGCAAAATTATAACATTTATAATGTAACTACCAATGCAAAGATATAGAATACTTTTCTGAACCCAGAAAATCACTCCAGATAGCAATACAGACTTTAATTTGCTTCTGTTCATTTCATTTCATTGTAAGAAGGGATTGGTATTTTCTTATAAGTTACTTCTTAAATTGCTGTAAGTGTGAAAGAGAAAATTGATTCAATTGGGCAATCTGCAGTTTTATTGTATCACTTTGTCTTTAACGTGACTGTTTCTCGGTGGTTGAACTGTAACTTTATATTTAATCCAGTTTTATGAGTTTTACATGGAACTAAGTTTCTTGCTCTTTGTATCATTCCCAGCCTATTTTCTAATATACTTATTCATATTTTAGCAGTGCTAAAGTAAAAATTTATGTGGTTTTTTTTTAAGGATTCAGAAGGAGACAAATAACAAAATGAACAGTCTAGCTATTAAGAGAATAACAAATGAAATTATCAAATCACCTGAAGATAAGCGGGAATATCGTGGACTGGAATTGGCAAATGGCATTAAAGCACTTCTCATCAGCGACCCCACCACAGATAAATCTTCGGCAGCACTTGACGTACACATAGGTATTTGATATATTTTGTGTTCATTAGATTATTAATAAAAACTGCTTTATTTTAATTACAAGTAAATGGATGGAACTATACAGCAAAAATTCGGTAACTTTTACATAGCATCCAGTTGGCAGCCTGGCCTTTTACTGTAATTTAAAGTTTATTTAATATTTTGATGTATCAAATAGGAAGTTATTGGAGCTAATTAAATTCACTAGATATATTCTGTGTTTACTCAAGTGTAGCTCAGTTTGCAGAGAGATTTCTTTAACCGTTAAGTTTCAAGTTATGCAAGACCTTTTATAAGCAGAAAAGGGGAGCATGTGAGTGCAGTTTTTCCAAACAGAAATATTGGGAAGGGATGGAAAAAGCAGGTACTTTGTCTCTTTGAAATCACTAAAGTGTTTATTTATGTAGCTTTCTAGTTGCTCTCAAAATAATATGCAGCCACATGTTACCTCCATACCCTTCTCTTCCTCTTTCTGTTTGTATTTACTGCCATTGGTGTTAAGGCCGATGTAGAGTAATCGTGAAAGCCTCTGGACCCTCTTGCAGCAGGGATGGCTGTCATAAGTTTAGTTCAGAAACTCCTAACTAGTTCTATTGGATGCCATGGTAGTAGCAGCCAGCTGCCGTGTCCAGTTCCTCTATGTCTCAGTATTTTTCACCACCATTCTCCCATTGCACAAGCCAGGCTCAAAATTCCACATTTCTGGCTTCCGTTCCTGCAAACTATTGTCATTTTTTAAGTCTGTGTTCCTTCAGACCTACTAGCTGATCATCAGTAGCTGCTTCTTTTCAAGCATTTATGGCTTATCCCTAACCCTATAAACCACAGGATAAATAACCTCCTTAATGTCATCTGGCAATTGCTACCTTTTAATGAAGTGCAGTTATAGAAATCAAGGTATAGAAGTCAGAACATTGTGATCTGCCAGATCATTACAGATTGAGTCATGGACTTAAATTTAGAAATTGTCTCTCTATAAGCCAATGCAGGCTGATTTGGTGAGGCAATTTGAGACACTAATTAGTTCAGTTACTCATTTAAATTTTTGAAGTTTGAATTTGTTTGGATATAATTGTCCAAGTGTCTATTTGCAACTACAGAACTAGCATAATTGACTGAGGCAACAAGCTGCAATGTAAAACATGATTAAAAAAAAAAAAACTACAAAACTTAGTGTTTTGATTTTTCTTTTCATGAAGGTCTTACGAATTTTTTCCTTCTGCAGGATCCTTGTCAGATCCCCCCAACATTGCGGGGCTTAGCCATTTTTGTGAGCATATGCTGTTCCTGGGGACCAAGAAATACCCCAAGGAGAACGAGTACAGCCAGTTCCTTAGCGAGCACGCCGGCAGCTCTAACGCCTTCACCAGCGGCGAGCACACCAACTACTACTTCGACGTGTCGCATGAGCATCTGGAAGGTGCCCTGGACAGGTAAACTCACAGTCTTGCTGACTTTGAATTAGTTAAAACTTCTGCCATTTGAAATTGCGTAGAAGTTCTTGCTGACAGTCTTTTATCTTTGTGATAATAAAGACAAAGTTGAGAACACTGTTTAGCTGAAGTTGACACTGGATGTTCACTACAAAAAAGTTTTGCTCAGTTTTTCAGCCATCAGACTTATTCCTCAAGGCTGATTTTTCAGTCTAAGGATTGTGTATTGGGGCACAGAATGTGCTCGTAAGCTTTTGCATTGTACAAATACTCTGAATATATGATCAAATATTGTGCATGCCACAGGATCCTTACATCCTTCCTAGCATAAGAAGGATGAAGTTCAGAAATGAAATGGGATTCCTTTAGTAAAAGAATTGGCTTGCATTTCTGCCTTTTGTGGGAGAGAGGCATAAATTTAAAGGTGTGTAGTCAGTAAGGCAAAGTGAGAGGATTTTCTCCTGTGTGAGAAATGTGTTTTTTCTTGCCTATGCAATAGAATTCTTATATATGTTTCTGGAAGAAGGACAAAAGATTGATTTGATTTGCAAGATGAAGAGCCTCTTGCCACTAAATTTGTAAGCCAAGAAAGTGTTGAATGTGTGAAGTATGATGTAATATCCTTGTAATGATATAAGATCCTTGTAGTATCTTCTCTGATGAATCTGTTATTTGTCTGCGTTTATAGATAAAGAAGTTAAGCGATAAAGGTAATGAATGCAAGTCAAGATTATGCTTGGATTAAGAATTCTGTATTTTTTTTTCCCTTTAATTAATATATTTAGCTCTTTCCAGTAAGTGGTTTTAGCTTTATATTTTCATGTTAACTTTTTTTTGTGTGTTCAGTGCTTTTGACTTGAAAAAAACGAACAATTTCTCTTTAGATTTGCCCAGTTTTTCCTGTGCCCTTTGTTTGATGAGAGCTGCAAAGACAGGGAAGTGAATGCAGTTGATTCTGAGCATGAGAAGAATCTAATGAATGATGCCTGGAGGTTGTTTCAGTTGGAGAAGGCTACTGGAAACCCCAATCATCCCTTCAGTAAATTTGGAACAGGTTTGTCAGAATACAGTTATCCATCCATTGGAGTTTTGTTTAATGTATGTAGTAATATTGTTTATATGAAATTGGTCAAGACAGGACTGAAACAATTCCCTTTTTTTCCCAGCTCTGTGCGTATTTGTTGTGGTGCTTTATTACATTTTCCACATCATAGACCAAACAGAGATGGCCTTAAACATAGGAAACAGGGTGATAGAAGGTTTGCAGTGCAGTGATTATGGGCCCTTTATGATTCTAATAAGCACTGCAGTGGATGCTATTTTCCAGTGACTGGATTGAGTTGTAATTTGGGGCTGCGTGTCTTTAGTGCACACAAAGCGAACAGCCCGTGTTTGAGTAGCCGTTAGCCACATGCTGTTCTGCTCCCAACTATTGCTCGAAGAGAAGGTACTGACCACAAAGGTAAGCAGAGTACTGTGGTGATCATTGAAGCAGAACATAAAAACAATACAAAAACAAATCCTTATGAATCCTTAAGCATAAAATACAATAGCAGTAGATGGCTAGGAAAACTAGTCTTGGACAGACCCTGATTTTATTGCTATAAAGCTCTTTTTTTTTTTTTNTTTTTTTTTTTTTAAATCATTCTGTGAATTATGCAGACTGAAATGTAAAAGGCATTATATATTACGGTTATGAGTAAACCCACATTTTTTGACATTCTGGCAAAGTTTAATTGAAGTTGTCCATGCTGCAGTTATTTTCTACATGAATTGCTAATTTATTGGTGAAACCATAAAAATAATAGGGCCATTAATCTATGTTTTGTGCTGTCTAGTCCTTGAGCTTCAGTKTTATTTGTGGTTGAGTCCATTAGCTGGAAGAGCAGTAGTGCAAATACTGAGTGCTGGAGGATGACGGGAATGGGTTTAAGGCTGCTGTCCTCCTCTGTCTTCAGAACAAGAAGAATTTGTGTATGATGTTGTGAAAGGCTGGTAGCCAGCAGCTGCAAAAGCCTGTGTTGGCTGTTTTCTGTTCAATAGAGGCTCTCTGAAATGGGAAAATTATAACTGTATTCCCTTCAAAAGTTAATTCGGAAAGACGGTTTCCAGGCATTGCATAGTGACACACAAGCAGTTATTCCACCTGTGTTCTGTAATCGCAGAGGGGTAGAATTTGTCCTTCCTGCATTCCTGAAGAAAACTTCTGCTTTTACTGAAGAGATTATTTCTAAATTGCTCCATAGCATCCAGAAAACATCAATGAAAGTTGCAGAAACAGTTTTATACAATTTAGGAAGGTTTTACAGCTGGGAAAGGTGGTATGTTCTCATAGAGGGAACACCTGGAGTGTGATTTTTTACAAGAAGCTTTGGCTTTTATTTACTTGGAGGTGCCAACTACAGTGTGATTTTCATGACAAATCCAGTTTCTTTTTGCAGCAAACTTTCTGGTCTCCTTTGCATATCCAAATATACCTTATTCCTTCAGTGTTCTTGTTAGTTAGTATCAGTATTTTGTCCCAAGATATTTTTCACACATCTCACTGAATCGCACACCCATCTCGCCCTCAAGAGTGTCCAGCACCTCCCTAAGCAGTTCTGCGATGTCTGGTGTCCATTCTATTACCTCTATAGGTGCCCTGTGTCAGTTGTCTGTCAGCTTACTCCAGCATTCCAATAACACGTTGGCAGTGCTAAAGCCAGTGCTTTGCCTTTCCCTGTTTAACGTATATATTGACTCTGTGGGAGTGAACGTGCTAGGGTATTTAAAAGTCCTGCATTTTGCTTGTCTGTAGGCTTAAAACTGTATAATCTGATAAGCTGCTGTAGTTTATAGGTTGGGAGCAAAGTATTTTAAGTATGCTACCTTAATGATCCTCTTTGAGCTTTGTTAGGAATCTTTTATTCACTTACATGTGACGCTTAGAAGTGAAAGAAATGTATTGCTTCAAACAGCCCCTCTGCACATTATATTGTTGGCTCTTGCATTTGCAATAAGATTTGTGTCCAGTCCCCTAACATCTGGACATTTGTCTTTAAACATGTTTTATTTTTTTCTTTAAACATTCTGTTGCCTCATTCCTCCTTTGCTTTCTTCTGCAGATGGTCCATGTTTGGCTTCAGCAAGCTGCTAGTTTCACAGGTGGCAGATAGTTTCGCTGTCCTATGGGTGTTTTTGTGTGTCCATGCAATAAATGGAAGTGCAGTTGATCAAAAGGCAGTGTGTTCTTTGTAGATTCTATTTTTCCTGCTGCCTCGAGTTCCTGCTTTTACACTAAGCAAGAATTCTGCATTGGTTATAAGTGTAAACTATTCCAGTATAATAATTATACGAAGCTTGACATTGGTGTAAATTTTGCACTGGTTAATAGAAAATAACTCAATGCAGAAAGTTGTGACCCTTCTGCAAATATGGACTTATTTAGGGACAGTTGTCATGGTTCTGCTGCATTCTAGTCCTGTTTCTCTGTGCAGCAGCAGCAGCTTAGCTGAACCATGTTTAGCAGAGCTGAACAGTCACAATTTACAAACCAGATGTTGAAATGAGTAACTGTTTATTTCAATTTGTCTTAATGTACAGGCTATAATTTGTGGCAGTTCAGCACACAATGATTCCTGTGAGGGATGTGTGTGGATGGGAGTAAAAACCTGCTACAGATGGGCCAAAGGAAAAGCTTTTCCGTGTTCTGAATTTCAGTTTTATGGGTTTATGAGTATAATTATATTGTTTAAAAAATAACTCAGTTAAAGGATTGTTTTAGAAGACTGAAGCTTCCTAGGCTATTGAGGAGGATGCAGTTTGAGAACGGAAGTATTTATTGGCTGTAGTAAGCTGAGATGATATTGATCCAATTTGTTTGTTATTATGCATGCTAATTCTTTTTAAAATGACTGTTAATCTGGGGCAGAGCAGATTCATTCATTCATGTTTTTGTTTTTGGTCTGTAAATTCATAAACATAAAGTTTATCTCATCCCAAGCTATATCATTAAATTTTATTTTATGTTACAGGGAACAAACTCACTTTGGAAACTAGACCAACCAAAGAAGGAATAGATGTAAGACAAGAGCTATTGAAGTTCCATTCTACTTATTATTCATCAAATTTAATGGCTATTTGTGTTTTAGGAAGAGGTGAGAACCCAGAATTTTACACTGTTGGTTGAATAATACTTCTGAGTGTTACTTAAGCTCTTAAAAAATAAAATGATTTATATCAAATCACCTGTTACAGTCATTTTATATGTGCTTGTCTTCTAAAGACTGACTTTGCTCTGATTTCAGATGTTAGGACTTTTGTTACTCTTTTTATATTTTAAACCTATACTTCAACTACAAATATTTTTCTTTTGTTGAAGGATAAAGGAAACATTGAAATTTTGGGAAAATTTTGCTATTATTAACTAGTTTTATTTTAGCCATTAGCATTTTAGCCGACCTGATCTCAAAATATCAGACAGAACTTGTTCTAGAATAGCTGAAACCTCCAAGGATTAAGCTGTTTATTTTATGCTCACTTAATATTTAGCCATGAACCTTTGCTTCATTTGCTGAATGAAGTTCCAGTTGCCTAACACCTTCTACAATCAAGATGATATTTTATGAGCCTTTGCCAAAAGCTTGATAACAGTGAGCTGAAAACTGTTTGCTTATTGAAGAAAATACTGTGGCAGAGCAGTATTTATATGGCATTTTACAGTAATGCTTCAGTGGATATGAACAGAATAAAATTCATTAGCAGAGGAAAGCCCTCTTAACGGCTTTTCTGCTAACAAAGCTGAGTATGAAGGTCACCAGTGAAGCATGCCTGTGTAATTTTAATCATAGAGTATAAGTGAATTTCTTTTCTGCTAGATTTTAAGACCAGTAAACATGGTGAGGGTGATAATTCTTACTTAACTGAAGTTTTGTGTGTATATTCATTGCTGGTTCAGTTCCAGACTCCCTGATTGTCTTCAGTAAGATTGATTATTACAGCACATCTACTGTAAAAGCATATATATGATATATATGCATTATATGATATATTATTGATTATTGATGAAGATAAACCTGCAAATATATTCACTATTGTGAATTCATTCCTATTTCAAATAGGTTTTTCTTTTTTGTCTTCCAGCATGCTTTTTCTAATGACAGCTTTATTTTTTTATCCCCTAGAATCCTTGGATGAGCTGACTAGTTTAGTGGTGAAGTTATTTTCAGAAGTAGAAAACAAAAATGTCCCTATACCAGAGTTTCCTGAACATCCTTTTCAAGAAGAACACCTCCGGGTAGGTATAGAAGTGTATTTTTCATCAAGAGTGTATCACATAAGTGATACTTTTCATGTCACAGAAGTGCTGAAGTGCAATGTTACTGTATCAGTGTCCCTGTTAAGTTCTGTATTTCTTTCTCCATTTTTCCACTTATCTCTCCATCCTGATTCTGTTATTTGGTTGTAGTAAAGATTGCACATTGCATGAAAGTGAAAGCAACTGAGTAATAATGACTTCTATAATTAATAAACAATTAGTGTTTGCAGCATGTTAAGGTTTGTGAAAAAAACAAAGTGGTTTAAGTATTGCCCTAATTTTTACATACCTTAGTTTTTATTTGTTGTTTTGGATGTTTGTGTGAGTAATGTATGTGCATAAAGGTGCTCCTGAATAGCATGAAATCATGAGATTGGTTGAATTTCTATTTGTTTTATGGATTTTCTCATTTACTTTTTATTTTCAGCAACTCTACAAAGTGGTACCCATTAAGGACATTAGAAATCTCTATGTCACATTTCCTATACCAGACCTTCAGAAATACTACAAATCAAACCCTGGTCATTATCTTGGTCATCTGATTGGGCATGAAGGCCCAGGGAGCCTTTTATCAGAGCTTAAAGCCAAAGGTAAGTCCTACAAAGGTAAAGATTGCAAAATTACTGTATTGCACATGTTGTGAGAACTCGGAACAATCTTGGCTTGTTCTTTTTACTACATTGTTCCAGATAGAGATCAATTGCCTGATGACCAAATGCTCTCAGGTTCTTCATAACACCCCTTCAGGGTGCTCTCAGGTTCTTCATAACACCCCATGTTCTCAAGTTCTTAATAACACCCAATAACACTCCAGTGATAGAAATGTCAAAGCAAAAGTAATAGAAAATCGCCAAAGCATACAAATAAGTAGGGAAACACTTCACACACTTGCTTTTGTAACACATTTTCTCTTTGATTTCGTAGGCTGGGTAAATACTCTAGTTGGAGGGCAGAAGGAAGGTGCTAGAGGTTTCATGTTTTTCATCATTAATGTGGACTTGACAGAGGAAGGACTTTGTAAGTAAAGTGCTATATCTATATTCCGTGTTATTTCTGATCTGGTGAGATTTGCATTTGTATTCAAGAAAATTGTATTAATCCTTGAAAGCCAATACATTTTAACTTTTTTTTCCCTAGGTTTGCATTCCCCCCAGTTTGTTTATCTGAAGAAACTAATTTATTTGAATTATATTAAACTATTTTAATACATTAATACTTAACAATTTTTCTTTAAAAGAAAATGTATTTTTTAAATACCTGTATGTGGTGTTTATTTAAACTATTTAAACTTGAGTTCAATTGTATTAGACATCTTCAAAGCAGTTTTCTGAGTTAAGTGGGGAACCTGAAAACTTAATTATAGTCTATGAATGATCACTTAACTTTGTTGGTGGGACTGAATATGTACAGGATGTTTCAGGATCTAGTTAAAATTGCCACGTTTCGTACCTGTTTTCATCAGGACACCTTCCGCTTGCAGGACTGAGTAAATTACTAAGCTAGCATCTTTTCTTTTCAGTGCACGTTGAAGATATTATTTTACACATGTTTCAATATATTCAAAAATTACGCACAGAAGGACCTCAAGAATGGGTTTTCCAAGAGTGCAAGGTACTGTGATTCATGTGCCAAGCCTTAGAGTCGAGATTGTAAAGGCTGTAGGATGTTAATAACCAGTTATCTGACTTTTTTTTTTGAGAGAAAAGTGCATCAGCTGAACTGCTATTAGAAGTGCTATATCAGAGTCAAATAGTACTGAACTTCTCCATGACAGTGTGCAATAAAAACAATATACATACATATTCACACATCTACGTACACACACTCATTGGTTCGCTAGAGATACTTAGGTAAAGTTTTTTTATGCGCAGGATTTTATCTTGGGTGTTCCTTGGTGAACAGTATTTTGTCTCTTCTGTCCAAAATTAGAAATTCCATAGATGTTTATTCCTAGCTTTTTGATGCTGTGTTCCTATGAAAGAAGTCTCTTGACTCTCTGCTAAGATGATTCCAGTGAAATTGTTTCACTGTCCCCATAAGCAAATCTAAGATAGCATTGTCGGTGAATGAGATAGTTCAGTCCTCTACCTCGTAGCTGTTTCTTATCCTTGTGTCAGCCCTAGCGCTTCTCAGGCTGTGAAGTGAGTTGGAAAAGGTGGAAAACTGATTGAAAATCAATCTTATTTTTTAGAATTGATTTTCACCTGAATTATTCAATTGACCAGACTTGCTGCATTATTTTGAAGGAGGAAGGGACTAGCTCTTTCATTGGCCTTGTAGGCTTGTATCTCTTTAAGTCACCCTTGCAGCTGTATTCTGTGAATGATGTGTTCTATTTCTGTGCCTGAAGACGTGCTTTTTCTGCCTCTAAGCTCATTTTTTGGCCGGCTAAATGAAAGGAACAGAAAGGCAAAAGAGAAGGGGTTCAGTTCCTTAATAGTCTTGCTGTGTGATGTTCATTTTCTGTCTTTTGATAACATCAAGGTTGTTATGTTTTCAGATTACCAATAAATTTAAAAATCCAAGCTATGGTACAGATCTGTTAGTATGAACATGGCTTGAAAGATCATCATCTGTATTTTACAACATAGGACTTTAGGATGCTGAAGTGCTAAGCACATTTAATGCTTTACATTGTGATACTGTCTCACGTTGCTCATGTGGTGTGTGCAAGACTGAATACTGCTAGAAAATGCATAAAATACAATTTCCCACTCTTCTTATGTAATAAAAAGAAGTAAGTAGCCTTAGGGGTTGCCAAGTATTATTATTAGTAAGTAGCCTTAAGCATTAAATATAGAGATATTTTCATCCCTTGCTGTCTTGTTTCATAGGATCTAAATGCTGTGGCTTTCAGATTTAAAGATAAAGAACGACCAAGAGGTTATACATCGAAACTTGGAGGAATGTTGCATGTAAGTGACTTTTTGGACAATATGTTTTTCATTTGGCTGTGTGTTTAAGTTCTCTGCTGTGAATAAATATGGACATTTGTGAAGATGCTTTGCACTTCTTGAGTGTAAGTCATGTTTCATGAGCTCTTAACATTGGCAGCTAACAGGTCGCATTTCCTTCCCTCTTTACTGTTTTATAATTCCATGCTTGGTAAAACTGACTTTACAATATCTAAAGATGCTCTTTCATCTGTTTATTTCAGTGTTGCTTAAGACAAACTAGAAATTAGAGATTTCTTAAAATATCCTTTTGAAAATTGCTTATTTTTTTAGGTCCAGGATGTAGGTAAGCAAGAGTTCTTTGGTGTATTGTGAGTCTTTCAAACTAGGCTTTTCAAATTCTTTTCTTGCCTGATCTATTTGACGGGTTTATAGCATTCACAATGTGTTATTTATTTATTTTAAATGACACAGGGGTTTATTTCTTGTTGTTTTTGTTTTGTTTTTTCCTTCCATTACAATTTTATATATAGTGTATAATCCGTAAAGCCCCTGTATAATAATTTTGGTTTTAAAACCCAAACTGGTTTAAACCAGCAGCTGTATGGCACACTGCTAGTACCCTGTAGCTTAGGTAACCTGGTATTTTGCCTTCCTATAAAAGGGCCTCCAAAGTGGCTTATGCTAATCACTTTGCAAAAAATTGTAATTGACTTTCCATCTAATTGCCTGTCTTAAAATTTCCTTGTCTTAAAATTACATTATATACATTTTCAGATATATAATAATAGCTCACTGACATTTCTGTATGCACATAACTCTTTAAAATAATCCAAACACCTCTCTAAGTGAATTTAAGAACATGTTCCTAGAAATGACAGTTGCTGATAGGAGAATACAATAGAATTCTAAATGCAGCTAGAGAGAAGCATGTTCTACGTATTTAAAACTAAATCTGATTTCCCATTTTATAATTTGACTACTATTCTAGAAATGGGACATAACTCAACATCTGTTTTGTTTTTCCCCACTTTGATGAAATATCCCATTTCAGTCTCTTGCAAGTAAAATTGAATAAAGAGGCACCAACAATTTCAAAGAAGAGGTGCAAGGATGGTACGAGGCTGCCTGCCACAGTGAAGCATTGGGGACACCTGATTTGGGAGACAAGAAGTTGTATTCCCCATTAATGGTTCTTACAAGCACTTTTTGTTGCTGGTGTGTGCTCATGATAGCGAGAGTTTGCAGTTGACATGATTTGCTGAAATCCCTTGCATTATCTCTTTGCTACTTTAAATCTTAATTCTACCCTGGCTGTAGCTTCTGCCCAGAAGCTGCTACACTGTTGCACGCATTGAAGATTTGCTAGAAAATCCTAGAGATTTTCACAGTAATTGGAACCCTAAATAAATATGACTGAATCTATATTGAGCTTTTATGTATGTGATATGTACTTAGCTTTAAAATACTGTAAAAAAGGTTGAGTTTTTAGTGAATCCTAGAAAGATTTAGATATTGAGGGTATTCTGTTTTGTGTTTTTCCCAGCTGCACTGTTGTGACTAATTGACATTCTTTTATCTTTAAAAATGTCCTCCAGGGGTCAGCATTTGCCACGTTATTTTTACTCTTTTTGCTGTGAATTGATATTTAGAGGTGTATGGCTTTTTATATTGAAGCATGCAATACTTAAGACAAAAGAATGGTAATATATAGAAGTACCAAAATTTGGAGAATTTAAATCTGCATTATCAGAGTACTACTTTATCTTGTTTAGATTAAAGCAGTATAGTGTGTGTGTGTGCTTTTCTTTCCTTTTTTTATTTTTTTACTATTTAGTTTTGTTGTTTAATTCATCTGCATATTTCTGCATTATGTGTTTCAGTATTATCCTATAGAGGAAGTGTTGGCTGCTGAATATTTGCTTGAAGAATTCAGGCCAGATTTAATAGAGATGGTATTAGACAAACTGAGACCAGAAAATGTTCGGTAAGTTGAATTGCAGTCACTTGTGTTTTAACCCAATTTCTAATACTTCAATTTTGTGTGTCTTTTATAGCTCCAAAGTAAATGTTACTGCTTGTTCTGCGTGTTAATGATATTTCTTTGTACTACCTATTGAAAATCAGCCACCTCTTCTGTTTTCAAGGGCATGTAACCTTTTCTGTTCAGACTGAAACTTTTTATATAGGCTGTCTTCCTCAGACTAAATTTCTTTTAAAGAAAATATTTACTCAGTTCAACTATAACTGAGTAAAAGCTTAGTAAAAGTTATCCTGCTCTGCTTAAATCCTTGGGATATTTTAAGTGAAATGCTTGAATGCTCATAATTTGGTGCTAGGTCTTGAAAATCTGCTAAGAGGATGTTTTTTGTCCACTGTATATATTTTATTTTCTCTATGGAGAACTGTCGAATTTGTGCAGATCAGCAAAGCTGCTGGAAAATACCAATTTATTTGGATAGAAATGTCTGCATTTTTAGCTACTAAAATCTCGCAGGCTTTGAGAACATCTTTTTGATGTGAATGTGGCCAAAATGTGGGCATGCATTCCTCAGTATGGATTTCAGGGCCTGAAGAGAAGAGCCTGAGACAGAGCTGGTGAAGGACTGGTGGGTGTCTTTAAAGAGGGATTTTGGCAGCTGTTGGGAGTGATGATAAAAACAAATTACTAATTAAAAAAAGTTCATAATTGTTTGTCCTGTGCCCTGGAGAGGGCAAAATTTAACTTAAAATGAGAACTTGTGTGTATTTATGCATGCACATAGGTGTGTATGTTTATGCACATGAGTATGAGGAAGAGTGTAGAGACTCTGTCTGTGTGTGTGTGTGTGTGTGTGTGTGTAATACCATACAGTCCGAAGGGGAAAGAGTAAATCAGAGTTGCATGGGCAACAGTTAATTTGGTGTTTTGGAACTTAATTTTTTTTTTTCCTCTTCAGTTCTTAATAGAGCTTTTGTGGGTGTCTATTGTAATTATAATATCAAATCCAAGTAGTGTAGAGTTATTAATACAATATACAAGAACACAAAAATGAGCTATTGCTTATGTTTCTGTGTATTAATCTTAACACGTTGGCACACCTGTTTATCAAAATGCTTTGGAAGTCAGATGGATGGTACAAAAATAATACTTGTTTGGTTGTTTCTGAATATATTTCATACAAGAATTTTTAAATAGTGTTTGATATAGAAAGTACCATGCAGATGGACAGTGAGGCATGTGTTCGTATAATTTTAAGTGTATGTATTCCAGCCTTGTGAAATTCCTTTTGAAAATCTAAAAATTTGGGTTATAAATCTTCATTATGTTTTTCTATGTGACAGCATCTCTTTTGTATATTAATTTTGCTTAAACTACATTGTTATTGGAAATATTAGAATAAAATTGGATTATGATCTACATTTCCAAATGTCATGGGATTCATAGGGCTATACTAGTAATGGTAAAATAAATGTAACTGCATATGTCAGTGACTGTAGTTGCCATAGTAATTAATGCCCTTTAAAGAAGGGCCTATATCTGTGTGTGGGCGTGTGTCTGTGTGATGTGTGTGGGATACTGCAGCTGAAGCTTGAATATTTGGAGAGAACATATTTTGAACAAGCAGTACTGAGAATTTCCAGGTTCTATTTCCTATTGTGTCAAATAAGTCTATTTTGAATGTTTTCCTCCTTGATTTACTGCCCAAGTTTTGAAACTTGACACAAGAACTTACCTCCAATATAAAGACTGTTGTTAGTTATTAAAAGAGAAAATATATAATTGCTAATTTCCTTAAGAAAGCTTAATCAGAAACTTAAAAGGGATATGAACTTTAAACTGATTTTAAAACAGTTTGGAAGCGATAGGGAAGCCTTTTTTTAATATTGCTTTTGTAAATAAGCTACAGGTGCTGAATGGGGCCTGATGTTAATTATGGCTTTAAATGTGACTCCTGGGATTTTTTTAGAAAACAGAAGTATTTCCTTACAGAAGGATAACTTCTGTAATGAAATATTGTCTTTATGCTGTCTGGCAGAGCGCTGCCAAAGTGTCTACTTGCTGAAACTTCTAAAAATGTCCATGGGAAATTAATAGATTTAAATAAATTCATAGATATTTTGAGTGTGTTATATGTGAAATGCAGAGGCTGCTGGACCCCGCAGACCACTCATCAGATTTCTTTGTTACTGCTGTGACTGGCAAATCCAGCCTTTGTTGCTCCCATCCCGGTGACAGTTTTCCAGCTCAAATAGCCAAAACTAGCATCATTCAAAGATTATTAGTGTGAGAAAGGCAAGTGTAGAGAATGTGGGTAGAGGGAGAAAAATGAGGTTTGGGGCATGTGGCCTAAAGATTAATAGTGGTGACAATTTTTATAAGACTTTGGGATGTTATGTGGTGTGATCTGCAAGCTTTGGCTTTTGAGAGATGTGTAGTAGGCGTATCCACTGCAAGGATTCTTCTCTTTCTATCAATATGAGGCCTTGTTTGTATGTACAATTGCAATACTGAGTTGTTCTGTTCTCTTTATTTTAAAAAAAAGACGAGAAAATCAAGATGGAAAAGAAATCTGCTCGTTGTTAGAGAGATTAAAAACACATCTGAAAAAGGTTTGGAATTTAGTCTTTAGAAAGGATGTTAGACACAACAGACTGGGAAGATGCATCAAAAGCAAGAAGTCTGTAAGAAGAGTACTCTGGATGTCCTTGCTCTCCCTGTCTTAGAAGAATTCCACAGTTCTTAATGAAATTGAGCAAAGATGCATTTTAATTAAAAAAAAAATATATTTTTGAATGCAATTATGTGTGTATGTGCATATATATACACATATGTATCCATATACATGTGCATGTATAAAAGACCTATGGAATTCATTGTCCTGAGTTGTAATGTACATGAAAGCACATTGGAATCCGTATTTTGACCATCCCCAAAAGCAAGGAAATGAAGTAGTGCTGGAGGGTTCCTCACGGTATAAAAACTGAAGCAGCAGCTCTGCAAATGCTGCCTGAAAAAAACCTCCAAGATTTTTTGACGAAAGGATTGATCTGTCGTGATTGACCTCTGCAAAGGACCTTATGCCTCAGAGTACAAAGCCGGAAAAGGATTAAATATTCTTATGACTGAAGAGCAGATGTGTCATTATTTGGGTGGAATGGGTAGATAGTAAGATACACACTGTTATCTTTGAGGATACAAACCAACCCAGTCCTGACCGAGTCAAAAAGGCTGTGAAAGAGGTGGGCATCCAGGGGCTTCTTTCTATCTGGGTGCTGGGGGATCTTAGGCTTCAGCTGGCTTAGGTCTCACTCTGATTTCTTCAGCAGCTTTGGATGCTTAAAGGAATATGTTTTATTAGTCTTCCCTGAGGACTAACTGCATTGTTACTATGTTTTGCCTGATTTAAGAATTATGATAATAATGTAATTTTAGTCTTTTGTTTTAAACAAAATATTGGGAGACTTTAAAGGACTTTAAAATTAGAACCTAAGCTACATTTATGGCCTCTTTGATTTCTGTGTAGTTAAATACATTGATATATTCTTTTTGTTGAGGAAATTTTAGTAGGATTTAAAGATAGCAAATAGAAGCTTGAACATGCACAGTTATTCTGTCCAGGCTTTAAAATAAACACGGACAAATTAAAGAGTGCCTGAAAAATGGATAAATCCAGTTTGCACAGCAGAGTTCAACCCAGCAGTGATTCTCTTAACATGCCCCAACAAAGTCAGCAGGGAGGCAGTTGGGCTGGAGCAGCAGGAAAGCTTTGTCCTTGAGCTGCAAAGGTGGATGGATGGTCCCAGTAAGGATAAATGTATTGCTTGTTATATGTAAACTAAACGTGCCCATGTTAATTTGCTATTACTATGACAACTGCATTCCCATCTTGGCTCTCTGTGTGTTCAGTCTGGCATTTATATTAAAGTGTTGTTTTCTTTTTTTTGAAAACCATGACCTCGGGCTGATCAGGCCTGAGCTGACACCAGAACCTCACAAGGGTCTGGGATGCGCCTCTCCCCAAAGCCCTGAATCAAATCTGAGAATCTCAAAGGTCATGTTGTTTTTTCCTGCTTTTCTGATACCTTTTTTCACATAGAAAACAAAAAATCGAATTGTGCTTTTATGTAGCATGTTTGTATATGTTACATAAAAATTATTGCATTGCAGCTTAGTAATATCATAAGATATATTCCTCAGAGGTAGAACTATATGTCCTTCTAATTTTAATAGAATTGAATGCTTGTATCAGGGAATGAACTGCTTAAAGTTCTGAGATTTTCCTGTTTTCATGTAATTGAAATAAAGTATCACCTAGTATGCAGTAATAAACTTCTCTTAGACCTGTTTCAAACTATTATCTTTAGAAAGAAAGACTATAATGAAAATATTTTTTTCATCTTGTATTTACCTAGGATGTTTAAAAATGTAGTAAAATATAACTGGAACATCACTATGCGGTAACTTCTATTTTAAATTACCATCAAGATAATATCTTTTGGAAGGGAAAAAGAAAAGCCTTAGTTAAATATTACCTAAATTGATTTTGTAATATATTACAAAGGTTCAAGGAAGTCAGTGTGAATTTGCATTTTTAGGAAGTTGATATTGCTGTCATAAAAGAATAATAGGATATTATAGATGCTAATAAAAGGATCTCTGTATGCTTCTCATTTTTTGATTATGTCTGTATTTACACGGATGTGATAAACTATTTCCTAACCTATTTCCTTCACTTGAGCAAATTGTATGTACTAATAAAACGAAACCAGGTACATGAGCTTTTAAACAATCTATATGCTTTTGGTTATCAGCCATTTCGCTGATATTTATGCTAATATTTACCTTTCTGTTCTATTTTGTGGAATAATTAATAGATGCTTCATCATCCCTGATCACTGGTATCATAGAAGTCATACTCAGGAAGATGTATTATGATGGGCATTTTCTGCCCTTTGTAATACCACAAAAACTAGATTTTAGTTGTGCATTTTTTTTAGATTGATGGCCATTCTTATTTGGTCTACTGCCAAGTAGGAAAGTTCTACTTCATGAATAGAAAACTCTTTGTATTAAGAACTATATTTAGGGTCCTGGTTGCCATTGAAAACAGTTCCTGCTGTATTGGCTTCTTTGGAAGCTACTTTCTGAGACATCGGCTTCGGCCTAAGTCATTTTCCCAGTATTCCCTAAGTATTTTCCCAGCCAGCGACAGACAAGAAAACTGAAAGTTGGTATCCAGAGAGTATGTGTCTGTGCATATACATGTACGTACACACAGTGTCCTAACCTTGACTGTTTGTCTTTTCTTACCTTCTGTGTCTTGCATAAAGTGTGCCGTGCAATGATGTAGTTTCCCTTAGTTGAAAGCATTGGTTTTGTTTATCATTTCCTTTTTCTAACACTGTTGAAATTCTCCCTTTAAGGACTTTTCTTGGCTTACCTGCATCGGCGTAGCTATATTCCCTGTTAAAAGACTGCTGTTCATTATCTTTTTTTAAAAGTTTAGTTTAGCTATGTTATTTTCTTAACAAAGTCTGTTTTTAAATAATATGGAAAGATATCCATACTTGCAGATGGCAGCAACTATCCATATGCTCTTCAGTTTGACTGAACCATAACAGGAAGTTTTTATATTTCTCCCCACTTTTTTCCTGCCCCCCGCATGCTACTTGTTGCATTAGTAGCTTAATTTCCCTAAGAGAGAAACCTCCTTAAGATGCAGACATCATTTTTTACTTGTTTAAACTGCACTGGGTTTTGCCAGCCATCTGTGGAGATAAGGGAAGAGACTTGGCATATGTTGCAGTTTCAGCTGAAAAAAGTAATTTTGCCATCGTTTCTAATACTTTCTTTTTCTTATCATCTGCAGAATAAATGCTATTAAAATTTGAGAAGTTAGTGACTCATCAGATTGAGTAACTAAAGAACATGTTTTTCCTGGATAGTTAATGGATTTTTCCCCCCTATTTCTTGATATCTGAAGCGCAGCTTTGCTAGCATCCTAGTTGGAAGGAAAATAGAATGAGAGACAGATATGTTGATACCCAAACTTTTAGAGGCCTAAATTCCAGGGATATTGAGCAAACGGTGACTCTTGTGCACTTGTCGGTGTCTATCCCTGACAAGAAACTTTGCAAATACAATATATATTTTTCTTTTTCTATTACACTATATTGAAGTAAACGTTTTGAAAATCACATTTTGTTCATTTCTTTGCTGTCCCAAACTATTGTATGTGTAGAGATTGTCTTAGTGATTGTTCTGAAACCTAAAAAATAACTCTTGCTTTTGCAAAATCACTGGAGTGCTGCACTCCAGCTACATCTGTCTTTTTTTATTTTTCTCTCTTTCTTTGATTGTATTTCGTAATGAGATTTTGTGAGAGTGGCTTTCAGTAGGCTGTATTGCCTGTCGTAAGTCTTGCTGGGCTTTTGTTGTTGCTGAAGTTGTAAACAAATCTAGGTTTTTGAGTCTTTTTTGCCTTCATCATGACATTTATATGCATTTTGAACAAGATATACAAATTACATAAATATTCTTCCATTGTTTATTTAAGAATATCATTATTTGGAAGGCAAAGTTATTTCATAAAACAGCAATTGTTCTTTGCTAAGTATAAAATCATATTTTGGGGGGGGGGGCGGAGGGGAAGCTTTGACGTAGTTACTAATGCCATCAAATATTATGCTCTCAAATGTATTTTTTTTTTTTTGCCCTTAGAATCTTGTGGGGTTTTTGTGTGTGTATTATTATTATTATGATGATGATGATGTAGGTCTGGAATGCAATAGCTGGTATTCTTACCTGGAAATGCATTTATTTTAGAGCACATTTCTTCCCTTTCCAAGAAACATCATTCTGCGGATTTTCTGCTTGTTGCATTTCAGGAGAGTGAAAAATGCGATCGTATCCAGCTTCACATTATGGAATTTGTGCTTGTTTTTAAGAACTGAATCTGACTAACTAAGGGCTACCATAGCTTTTGCATACAAGAATGTACATGTAGAAGTAAATTGTATTTATAATTCTAACTGTGCTGCCTCTTCATAAATGGTTAGAAGCCTAATTGCTTCGGCTTAAATGAGCAGATCCTGCTGACGATGACCTGCTTACGTTTCCAGTGCATTTCAGCTCTGACTCAAGCTGTGTGGATATTCATAGTTTTATATAGCACAATGCAGGAGTGAAAAGCAAAATAACGTTACGTAATTGGTGACTTTAAGGATGCGCCATGACACATTTAAATAGCTGCAAAACGTTATATTTCTACTTGTGATCATTTTTTTTCCTTCTCTTTTCTTGTCCTGTTGTTTGTTGCTCTTGGTGGCTGTCTCTTGTTTTAGGTTGTAAATCTCAGGCTGGTTAAAGGCATTTTGGTTGTTGGAGATGGTAGTGAATGTTAATTCGAAGTCCAAAATGTAATAAATTGTGACTTGATGGCTCCCTTAAAGCAGAAATACAAAAAGAATTGGAATACTGATTTCCATAGCTCCATTTTCTGTACATTGAGCAGGCGGAATTATTTTTAGCTCTTTCATTCTAGCGTGTTCCCATAGCAGACGTGTGGATGCCTGGATTGCCACTGCTGCTGTGGGCATCGATGCCTGCAGCAGGATGAGAGGAGGAGGGAATGGGGAATAGCAGACCTCTAAGGGCAGAGGAGTAAAACCCCTTAGTCTTGGTGCTCAGGCCGCGGGATGATTGAAATTGTAAAAGCTGAGACCAGCTTGCAGTTGGGAAAAAATGAAGATGGGGAGGAGGGTGAGCAGGTTTCTCTAAAATTCTAATACACTTTATGGGTTTTATAGTCTCTTAGCAACTTCATTTGTAAACAGTAGAGCTTCTGCTCACCAGCTGTTCAAGTTAAAATGCAAAACATGGCAGAATATTCCTATGGCTCATTTTTACATAAACAACAATCTCTAATAGATTTCACTGTGTTGACTGAGCTAGTGTCTGCTGTGTTACAAGAACAAATGTTCTCTGGAATTAAGATGCTTAGCTCTTTGAATGTTTATCTAGTATTGGTTCTTTTTTATAAAACATGAAATAGATAAAAGTATAGATATGAAAACTTGATGGGAAGTCACAGTAAAGATGTTAGATCATCTCTTGGCATTTGCAATGGAAGATCAAAGACATGTCTCTTCGAGATGAATCTTCTCATGCTGGTTTGGACACTGCTTAGCAGTTGCAGAAGAGCAAGGGTGCTCTTGCTCCCCCACGCTAATCACGGGCTGCTTTCGGAGGTGGAGACTAAGGATTACCTGGAGGCAGTGACCCTGGAGGCAGGCATCTCTATCTCTGAAACGTGACGTTGATCACTCCTCTTCAGTCTGCATGGCTTGAAATACTCTCTCAAAATCAGACACTCTGTAGAACAAATCCTATTTCAATATTTTAATCAATGCTAGAGAATGTGACTGAACAATACTGTGTATTTCTTCAAGATACATTTCTCATTTATATTAATGTGTCTAATGGTAGCTTTTTATGTAATGGTTGAGTGATCTTTTACCCCATTGTCTTCATGCTGCTTGAGTTGCAAAGCACAGGTTAAATTATGGTAATCTGAAAATCTTGATGGTGGAGGAATCTAGATCTGGGAACAGTAGAACCCTTTTTTTCAGTTTTCTTGGATCTTTTATCCATTTATATGTAAATAGTTGAAGGAAAAGGAGGAATGAGGACATAATCATTTAGATTATTAGTCTTCTGTGTATTTAAACCTCTCTGTCCTGAGGATATTCTCCAATAACATATTTGTAAAGTGAAATACTGCGATATGAGGCACGTCCCTATGCGCATTTTGATTCAACACCGCTTTGCTATGAACATTAGAAATACCCAGCAGAGTGTTACTAGCCTGAAGATATTGTGAAATAAAGCAACACTCATATTGCATACATTTAGATGTTTTTATGTGCATTTTAGTCCTCTGTATGAGATTTGATACAACTCGATATTGTACTATTCAGTATTTAGGGATTGTTAAATGCGTGTGGGAGGTAACTGCACGAACTTTTCTGATCACTTCTGCTCTCATAAGCATTTATATACTTAAAAAGCTGGCACATGATTTCTGTTGAATATTCCTATGTGTGGTAGGCTGATAAGCATAATTAAGAGAGTTTTCTTAATACCTATCTTAAAGTGTACTGGGCGGCGGGGAATCTATGGTTTTTAATTTTCACTATGTTCTGTTGGTGTATCGTCAAATGCAATGCCATTGTACTGACTGTAGAATGTATTAACTTTCCACCCCACCTCCTAAAAGAAACGGATATCCAAAATGAGAATGACCTTTAATGACTTGCTTGCTATTAACTGGGTCATGAATGGAAAAGTGAAATTGCAGTAATATAATTTAAATCACTAGGTCTGGAATAAAATTGTATTTCAACAGAAAAAGATGAAATAGTGTTTTCATAGTCAGTTTTATCTGAATTTTGATACAGGAGGTATGAAGAATGTTTAGAAGGTAATTGCTTTCTGTGTTTTATGAAACAAGATAAAGACTTAGAAATGGATTTTTCAGCACCAATTGTGCAGAACCTCAAACTCTAACATTATACAAAACCAGTAAAATTAAAATATAGCAGTAATCCGATTTCATGCTTAATGTTAGTGGGTAGTTCAGTGTGCATGTATTTGCTATCTAAATGTACTCTATAAATTGTCCAACACCTCCAAGGACCAGGTGCATAAATAAATGCTTTCTAGTGATGGCATGGAAACAGCTCTCGGGATATTTTTGCATAGCCTTTTCTGAAGTATATTGATACTTAGTGCTTTGTCTCTTTGTTTTCAGAGTTGCAATAGTTTCTAAGTCTTTTGAAGGAAAAACTGATCGAACGGAAGACTGGTATGGAACACAGTACAAACAAGAAGCAATTTCTGATGAAGTCATTAAGGCATGTTAAAGAACTTAATATATTTCCAGTATCTTTTAATGAAAGTCAGTGGTAAATCCTTACTTGATTCTCCCTTTAACAGAAGAGAGAATTTAAATCAATTGTTCTACAATGGCAATTGTACAATGAGCCTGTTTATGAGCAGTAAGGATCCTGTGTTCTCCATAGGATCCTCTGTTAGTCTCTAATTTTCATGGTTTTATTACATAAAACATTTTATGGTTTTAAGCCATGTTAATGTTTCAAACGAAGATTAGATACATTAATAGTACACAATGTTTATGTAAAAGGTAAGTAGTATGCGATAGCTACCTAAAAATATAAGGCTTCACTTAAGGCTAATAAAAATCTCTATTAAATGTTAATGCAGTACTTTGTCCTTTAAAAATGAATGTTTCTATGATTGCTATATGCTTGTGTTTCTGAAATTGATTTTTGTGGCTTATAAAATGAAGGAATTTTGCAAATTGAGTTTCTGAAAATCAATATTCCAAAAGAGGAAGTAGTCAACCCCTTGCTGAGTGCAGTGATCCATTGTTCTTTGAAGAAGAGAGGGCTGCTTGATATGCCCAGGGGCTGTATTGGTCTTGCCTAGAACACATTGCTTCATTTAGCTTGTCTGTAGCTGTGTTCTTGGACAGAATTTTGCTTACGTATTTTGTGTAACGCCTTCACTTCGCCTCGCGTTCACAGTAGGCGGATTGGTGAGATGCAGAACTGCTTTCCACTGTATGGTGAACTTCCCAAAATTATTTTTTTTATCTTTCGTCTTCCCCGCACTGAGCACTGCATCCTCTTAGTAGTAGTTGGTCTGCTCCAACTACAGTTACAGACTGTTTTTTTCTTGTTATCTTGCTATCACTTACATGTAAGCTTTTGCAACATATTTTGTATTATCTCTTAGAACATAAAAGAAGTAAGTATTGGTGCAGCATAAAAGAATATCTATACTAATTAAGCAGATGTTACCCTCCACTTGTTATCTTCCACTTGTCCTCATTGTTTCCCCTACAAATCTAGAAATGGCAAAATGCTGACCTGAATGGGAAATTCAAGCTCCCAATGAAGAATGAGTTCATTCCTACTAACTTTGAGATTTTGCCATTGGAAAAAGATGCAACACAGTACCCAGCCCTTGTCAAAGTAAGTTGGCTGTATTTGCTTTGTTTGCTAGATAGTCTTCTGGGAATTTAGCTGTTACTTCTTTGTACGTTTTTAAAAATGAGGTAATTTCTTATTCCTAAAGTTTCTGTCTGAAATTGACAGAAACTGTACTGAAACTTCATGTTTATTCAGCAGAAGGCCAAATGCCACTTTTATAAGTACTTCTTTATAAGTATGACTTCTTTGATAAGTATTCAGTAAGTCCAAGGTGTAATCACAGCTGTTTTTTGCATGGAAGAAGCTTGCATTTGTGTGTGGAGACATGCACACACACATACACATTGCTCTCCACTATCCTTGAAGCTCATTCAGTGAGCCTCAATATGTACTCAGTATTTTTGAGTACCTAATTACTACTTTACTGAAACATAGATGTCTACTAATGCTCATTTATGTTTTAGGAGAGTAATTAGGATATATCTTCTGCTACTTTGTGTCCTATTTCTGCTTGAATAATAAATGAGTTTCGGAATACTTGTTGCACACTAGTTTAAGTCTATTTTAGTGTGAAAACTCATCCTTTGGAAGAACATATCTGTTATGCATAATGCACTTTAGGCATATGTTTGAAGCAATATTTTTAACAGGGGAAAACACTGAGTATATGTTTTAATTAATTTTTGACTAGTTCTACCACTTTTTTCTAGATGTAGGTGGGTTTTTATTATCAATGTATTTTAAAGCGGCATAATGTGCATTCATAATTTTTAATAACAATTATAAGAAATTCTTAGTCAAAAATTTTTATAGCTGTGATAGTACTGTAATTACCGTTAGGCTCTCCCTATCATGGCACATCCCTAATGCCAGCACTAACAGGAAATTTCTTGAAGCAGACTTTATAGTTACCTTTGTCCATTCCTGCTCTAGAGAAGTTACTCCCATGTTGATCATGTACTTATTCACAAAGCTGCAACCGTTTAACTGCTTGTTAAGATGACAAATAACTATGAGTAATATATGAGAAGAATATGAATAATGAGAAGACAGTCTCATTAAGGATTGGTGGACATATACAGAAATGTCTATAAGAAAAATGTGAATTTCAGGAGCAAAAATAAACTGAGTTGAGAAGTAATTATATGTATTTTTTTAACATTGCAGTTAAAAGGTAATTTCATTAAAAAAACTTCTTTTCTTGACACAGGACACTGCTATGAGCAAACTATGGTTCAAGCAAGATGACAAATTTTTTTTGCCAAAGGCTTGTCTCAACTTTGAGTTTTTCAGGTATGCAATATGCTAAGTATATCATACAAAATGCACTCCAGGCCTTTCTTGTTTGCTGAAAATCTGCATTTATGCATCAAAAACTTCACTGCATGCAATGAGTCTTTGAAATGGTCGTCCTTGCTCGGTGATACGCAGTAAGATATGGATTGCAGGAAGGCTCATATGAATTACGCAGTAGTGGAACAGAAAGCAGTTGTAGGGGTCGTCTGTGTTAGCATGAAAAGTTTATCGAAACAATTTTTCTTTTATATTTTAGTTACTATACCTGAAATACACCTGTTAATAGCAAGACTACTTACTGCAATATATCTTTTTAAAAATGAGGTTTTTTTAAATTATGATTTAACATATTTTTTAAATTATGATTTTAACAGCTTATTATTAAGTCCCTTATAGTAACTGACTTAAAGCTTGTGTAGAGAGTGTAGTCAGGAGAAAGGAAAAAGTACTTGCCTGTCTGAAAATATTTTAAATATAAAATCTGAACACCGTAACTGAAGGAACATATTTTTATAGCTGCTGTTTAAGGTATTCCCATAATTCAAAGGCATAACTTTGTACTAATGCTTGCCACTGGTTGGGCAAAATAGATTGGCTGGAACTTTTCCTCATTCTGTTTCCTCTTTGAGACTCGTGGACAAACATTTCAACTGTTTCAACTTTCATATGTCAGGAAATGGAAGAGCAAAGTTTAACTGCCTGTCATGGATTTCCACTCTATTATGCTTGCCAAAATCCTGGAAGAGATTGAGACTGATTTTATGGTGTACAGGTATTTTGAATATCTGAATGAACTATGAGGGGTAAAATATCTAACCTAGTTTATGAAAGATTGAAATAAAATAATACATTTTATATAGAGCACACACTGGTATAAATATATGCATATATGTCCAGTGTGGATGTGACAGTCTTTCCCAGATGATTTGTCCTTTCCATTCAGAGTCCTTCTGAAGGCCTAAGAGAGCTTGGGCTCCTAGCTCAAGTCGAATGCAATGATTTGCCTCTCTACTGCTTGGAATGACAGTAGGGGGAAAGCTGGCTCTGGTTTGGGGGTTTGTGTGTTTTTACCTTTCTCACACACACACAAAGTTACATTAATTGTATATGATTGGATATGAAGAGACGTTGATTATATTGGCTACATCATCTCCAAAAAAGTGGCAAGAGAAGTTTGACATTTTTTTGATACTTTAAATTGAATCTTAGTTAATCTCTCTCCATTTTGGGAATGGTCATACTGATTGTCATCAGAAGAAAAGGTAAAATGTGTATAGTATTTCCTAATGAGAAATAGTGAAATATCTATGGCTTCTGTGCCTGTTTCGTTTAAGTAGAATTCTGGATGTCTTTTCTCTTGAAGATGTTTATGAATAATCCATCTTAAATGCTTTCCTTAAAGTTTTAGCCATCATCTTCTTATCTAGAATGAGCCAGTGCTGCTTTGTAGCGCATCCCATTCACACTGTAAGCTGCTTCAATATACTAGTAAAAAAGCAGGAGGATTTCTGCTGTCTGCAGCCCAAACCATCATGGTTCTTTGGAAGGAGACACAGAGACTCTAGCAGCACCAGCCTGCGTAGATGAATTGAGGTGAAGCTGAGGAGGGCTGTGAAATTCTTTCCCTCAAACATGGGACATAAATCCCATACTGATGATACTGAGTTGTCCTTGTTTTACTGAGTTGATATTAGTATACACTACAAAGTATCATGGTAGGGTCAACCTGAATATATCAAAAATGGTAGCTTGTCTCTGAATGTGACCATTAGTGGTTGATTAGGAGAAATAAAAAGGAAATGGCATGCTTCTGAATGGTAAGCAGTGTCTTGACAGCAATGAAACTGCTAATAATTGCTGTGAAATTGGTTTGCACATGTACTCCAGAAACATGGCTTGAGTCTTTGAGTTGCATTTCTCTTTTAGAGAGATTTGCAGTGATATTGTTTATGACTTGCTGATACTAACATAACAGTAGAGCAAGTGTAGTTGTTGCCATTAAAAAAAAAAAAAAAAAAAAAAAACCCCACACACAAAATTACCAGGGTATGAAACTGAATATGCCTAGCTTCTTTCCTGAGCTGTGCTTAGGATGTACTGCATATTTTTTCATACCACAAATCACTAACTTCTTAATTTATAATAGAAACTACTGTGTTCTCTAACAGCATAAAAGTATTAATGTTTAGAATCTAGACTAATTTAAGCCAATTAAATAATGTTTATGATTGTGTATTTAACTCATTTTACACTTCATGTGTTCTGATTTTGCAGCAAAGTAAATATAACCTGGTTTGATTTTCCAGCATAAATGAAAAGAGTATCTCTGGAGTCTTCAATGTACTCAGGCAACACCCAGCCATAAGCAAGCTAAAGAATTATTTTCAGCTTATCGTCATATTTGGTTTTGAAATAGGAATCTTTCATAATGGGATCCATCAGCGTACTTGCAGGAAATATAGTTTCTGTCAAAATTGAGAAGGCCAAAAGAAACTGAGAAATATTTTTAAACTGCATATTTTACTTTCAACATTTTCTTTCAGCCCATTTGCTTACGTGGATCCCTTGCATTGTAACATGGCCTATTTGTACCTTGAACTACTCAAAGACTCCCTCAACGAGTATGCATATGCAGCAGAACTAGCTGGCTTGAACTATGATCTCCAAAATACCATCTATGGGATGTATGTAAGTACACAAATCAAGGAAGAACTTTGAGCCTTGAAACTACTTCCACTCATCGACATTTTTATATTGATTTGATGGAAGCATTTTTATTTAAAAAGTGGCCTTTTTTTTCCATTTTTGGTCTAGGACTGTTATTCCTTTTGATCTTGATAATTAACCATCCTTTCCTTAATTTGAATTTTAAGTTGAATTTTATTCAAAATCCTCAACTATCTTTCCATTCATATTAAGCAAATTTCTTCTTTCTTTTTATGTCATCCATGGAATTAATTAGCTCTAAGATTTGTTCCTCCTTTTAAAAAAAAAAAAAAAAAATTAATCCAAGCTTAGATTTTATTTCAGTTTGTCAGATACCTACTAAAAACTTTCTGACTTGGGGGGAGTAGAACTCCCTTTCACTGCTGTTAAATGGTACGTTTCAACTTTCCTTTCCAAGAAGTACTGATCATGAGGCTGCATATACATACTCTTCAGTCATGTTTCTTCATCCATTACTTCGTCACAGCTTGAGGTATCAAAGCATTTCTTTTGTTTTTCTTTTTGTTAGTCGCTACATTTATGCTGATCCTCTCCATTGCAACATGACATACCTGTTTATCAGGTTATTGAAGGATGATTTAAAAGAGTATACATATGCAGCACGCCTCTCAGGTTTGGTCTATGGCATTGCATCAGGAATGAATGCAATACTTGTAAGTAAGAAAAAAACAGGAGGCTATGAGACAGCTTGGGAGTTGTTGAGCTTGGAGAGAACATTTGACTTCTGCATTTCTAAAAATCTATTTTTTCCTGAATATATCTCACGAATTAAAGGCAAAACAAGATGATTAATTTTAATGAGTAGTGAATGACTAAGGATTGCAGTGTCTTGTGACCATGTGTGCTGTGCAATTGCTGCATTGTAATTCACATTTTTATCTTCTTGCATGGTAATCTTGAAAGCAATACTGCTGGTTTCTATATTAAACAGATTAACTTTTCTGTTGGATGAAACTTAACAGATTTTGTTGTAATGCTCTAATTCTGCAGTACTGAACTGTGGAAATGGCTTGTGCATGTGTTCACTAGAATGCAAGGCTGTGTATTTATGGCTTCCCTAACTTGTTTCACTTATGTATCTTGAAGTGCTGACAATATTTACCTGATAAATACTGGTATTATGATAAATAGTTATTCCTACGAGATATGTTATAGATGACTTTAGTAGTCTCTCTTGACATTCTGCTAAAAGCTTTTGTTAAACATCATTTCATAGCAAAATTTGTTTTGAAATTCCTTATGAGAGTATGATTTTCAAGATAATCTTAGTAGGAGACTACTGCATATTGTCTTTGTTTCTTACATGAAGAAGAGAACTTTCTTTTTATTCCTGCATTTTTTTTTTCTCCAAGAAAAATCTGATCTTGCATCTTCTAATAGCATCCACTTACTGAAAACATGGCTACCTATTTTCAATCTCAAAGCTTGCTGACATTACCAAGGTCAGAATTAAAAACAAAACAAAAACAAACAAAACCAGAAGAAAAGTTCTTTTTGTTCGTTTTTAGACACACTTCAGAGTTAAAGTAAGTTGGAGGCAATATTTAAGAGGACTGTGAGTCTCATTTTCATTACTACCATAACAAATCTAGAATAAAACCATTTCAGTATTCTGAATATATGGTTTATTGACTGCACCCAAGCTTGTACACAAAAAACTATATTCAGAGTTCTAGCTTGGTTACATCAAAATGAATTTATATTAATTCTCTAAATTCATCACTCCAGGGCAAATGTGTGATATTTTATTCATCATTTAGTTGTCATCTTTTGATGGGTAAAATAATTTTATGTTAGAACAAGTTAGTTTAAAGTAGTCTTGAATTCAAAGTAAGTGTTGAAGAGTTTATTTTTCTTTGAATGATATGAATCTTGGTAATTTTTTTTCTTTTTTTTTTAACTTTCCATATTTAAAAACATGTTATGCACTTTTTCCATAGCTTTCTGTAAAAGGTTATAATGACAAGCAACATATCTTGCTCAAGAAGATCATTGAGAAAATGGCCACTTTTGAGATTGATGAGAAAAGATTTGAAATTATCAAGGAAGCGGTAAGCTACCTGAGGAGTTTTGAATGCATTGACTTGAAATGAAATTTGAGGGTCTAATTAGTCAGAGAGATGTGAAGTGAAGTTCCACCTTGCTGAGTCTTTGGAAGCTTTTTTTCTTTAGTCTTTTTCTTTAGCCACAAGTTCCCCAGAGTCTACATTTTTTCAGTCAAGAATAACTTACCCTGGAGTCTTTTATTAGTCCATTTTTCTTATGATTTACTAAGGGGTTATTGCAACATGCTTTGATAGGAATAGAAATGTAAGAAGCGGGGAAAAGAATCTAAACTATCTCAGATTACTATTTGGAAAAGCCCAAGGGATCTAGACCTAAAAGAAAGGGGCTATAAGAGATGGGGTAATGAGATGTTAAGAAGAGTTAATACATTGCTGCTTCTCTCCAGATGTGAAAGAGCTCTGCTCCTCAACTAGTATTCTTTTGTGCAAAAATAGCTAGTTTGCAAAGCACATACTGACTTCTGTCAGTTTGACTTCCAAAATATAATGTCCTATGCATATTTATGAAATAAAACTTTCTAAGATTATTTAGCTCATTAAGTACATTTATAATATCGGTTATGTTTGCTATGCCAGACAATGTAAATAGTTGCTCTTCAGCTGTTTTCCCTAGAGGAAGACAGAGCTAAAATAAAGGAAGTATATATTCTTTTTAAACTTCAAAAAGAATATAGCAATTCGATGTTGGAACTCATTGCTGTGAGTTATTAGGGAGATAAAAATGATTTCAGAAAAATGATTAGACAGATGTTGGGGGACAGACTTATTTTTGGCCCAGAAAGTTTGTACATAGTCTGCAGAAGATGAGAGAGCTGTGACTGTGTGCAAGATCACTTTGTACTTGCTGTAGTCTTAACCTTAATCCTCTGCTTTTGATGATTCACTGGGCTGGATGAACACCAGGACCATCTTTAGTTCATTACCATGCAATAACAAATTTTAAGTAGATGTACATCAAACAGGGGGCAGATTTATTACAACTGCATTTGTTCAGGGTTCTGTGCATATCAAATACATTACGTGTCTGAAGAGTTTAACTGGATTTGACAAAAACCCCAAGGGTCTGTGAACAATCAATTTTGTGTGATTTTTCTTTTAGCTTGTGATGTTTCTCTGTTTGTCTTTACAGCTTACTTGAGTTTTGGCTCTGTATTACACATTATTTTGTCATTTTATTGAATTTGAATGTATAAACCTTTTTGGTATTTTGTTTTTATTTTGCTTATCCAAAAGTCATATCAGATGGGGAGATTGCAGTTTCCCACTTTGTATCTACAGATGAGGGAGGTGTCAGCTTCTTTCTGCTATTTGGAACAGGGAGAAGCAGGATGCATCCTCAGCATCTTCCTGCTCTTTCTTGCCCACATCTTCTGAAATGTTACTTTCCCCCTATAGTGTAAATGATGTGCTTATTTATGTCACTGTAAACCCAGGAGATCCCAGCTTGCCAGAACGATTAGTTTGCATTTGTTAGAGGAAGGAGTTTTTCACTTACCTTGCAAAGGTGTGAAATGGGTTAGAGATGAATTTGTGTGGAGAAACTCACTGATTCCTCTCTCACACCTCACTTAACTAGGCCAAGAACACAAAGAATTTCCTGATTGCTCTTGTACTTTTCTGTGCATTTCAGTCTTGGGAACTGGGAGTAAAATCCATTTATTAGGGTTCCCTTCAGTTACTGTCGAATGCCTATTTCTGGATGAAAGCAGCTTGAACTAGATATTTACTTAGGATATGCCTACCATAATGCAAACATCACTTATTAATTTTATATTTTGATTTAAGTATCCTTTTATTCTCATTTAAACTGTACTGATTAATCCATTGCTCACAGGCTCACGTTGCCATTAAAATGATTTAACACAGTTGTTGAACCGATCTAACAGGCAGGAGAATGTTGTTGACATTTGACACGTATGTTTTTGATGGTACACAATGTACAGAGTTACCATTTGCTGTTTAGAAATGGAGTTCTATAATTGATTTAACTTTTGTTTTAGTATATGAGATCACTTAACAACTTCAGGGCGGAACAGCCTCATCAACATGCAATGTATTATCTCCGACTCCTGATGACCGAAGTTGCTTGGACCAAAGATGAGTTAAAAGAAGCTCTAGACGGTAACGATCTCCCAGTTTTAAACATTCCTCTTTATATTTTTTGTCATGGAGTATGTCTTACTACCAAATTAATGAAGGTAGCTATTTTGAACTCTTTATTTGAAGTGAGCTCCTGCAGTGCCAGACCTTAGCTCGTGCTCTTGGGAGCCCTTCTTGACCCACTGGTTCTGTGTGTTAACCTGCATTGGCTTTACATACAGAAACAGCTTTAAAAAAATGCTAGCGTAGTAGTGTGTGTGTATAGGCTAGTAAATGTTTTAAACTAAGTATTTCGTATGTATAGTTTGTGCAGAGGTTTCGAGTTTAGCTGGTAAATGTTTCTCAAGCATTATAAACTATTTGTTTAGTTAATAGCTAAAACTTTATCTTGGAGCAGCACCTGAATGATTGCAACTGTTGTCTCTGGAGAGAGAGTGTGTGCTCAGCATGACTGGAGAGAAAGCTTTTTTTTTTTTTTTTTTTTAATTCCCTTTTGGAATCTGGGTCAGACGATATGTGAATTCTAAGCAAAGCAAACTATACGATGAGTGATGCATTTACACCTGGAAACTTTCCAGTGCTGCATTTTTAAGAAGAGAGCCATTTTTTTTATGACGATGAGTTTCTTTTTGTCTAAGAAATACACATATTATAATGATAAGTTAGATACTTCTTAATGTAAAAATACATATAATTGATATAACTGTTGAAATATCTATTCTAGATGTCACTCTTCCCCGTCTCAAGGCCTTTATATCTCAACTGTTGTCACGGTTACACATTGAAGCTCTTCTCCATGGCAATATAACAAAACAGGTTGGTATGATACTCCTTCAATAAAACAATTTTTATTTAAAAGCAACCTTAGAAATGAAGGACTAGCTAAGTATTCTCATTTTAAAACAGTTTCACCAAATGTGCTTGTAAACGTGGACTTGTACTTTATGGGAGTATCATAGTGTCATTTTTTCCACTTTGAATTCTTTTATGCTAAGTCTTGTCCCTGTATTGTTCTTGGAGATTTAATAGGAACCAGCTTATAATCTTAATATTTTAAAGTCTATCTTGCATGTCATTACTGTAATGTGATCAAGCTGCATAAGGAACAATGTGCTACAGATCTTGCTTTTCCATGTACAAGTTTTAGGCCAACTAACAGAGACCTAAGAAGCCAGAATCCTGCCAAGTGCTTTATACAAAGCTAGAAAGGAATGGTGATCCATAAAAAATGAAGTTAAGCTCTCAGTTCTGTCTTTTGGGGAGTAAAAATAAGAAAATAATTGTTCTATCCTGCATCAAAATAGTAATGGTTTCCACTAGCATAGGAAATTTAACCAAAGATCTGAGTATTTGTACAAATACAAAATACATATTGTTCTTACAGTAAAAATGAGGTCTGCATTCTTTTCTATCAAGATATTATACAGGTTCTGTGATACTTTACTAGCACTACTAAAATACTGTCAATATCTACTGAATATATGGAGAAGAAACTACATAGTAAGAGGAGAACTGTGTGTGAAAGATGAAGAGGCTAGTAGCACTGGATGCAAAAATGTTCTTCTGGGGGCATCCGCAGAATGTTTAATTTTATAGAGAGTTTGTCATATCAAGAAATTTGATATCATTTGCCCTCCTCCCAGTTCCTCACACTTTCTATATGTTACAAAATTCAGTTCTTTCTGAAACATCACTGATCAGGATGAGTGTATATTTTCATGATGATTCGGTCGTAACAAACAAATACATTCTTTAGCATAATGAGTGCCTACTCAGCGAGTCAAAGCCTCAGGGAGAATTGGGAAGGATTGATTGTTATCTTTGTAGCTGTGTAATAATTAGAAATGATCTGCAATCCTCCCCTGAAAAATGTGAGTAGGAAGACTCATTGCCCATGTTGTGATGATCAAGATCATGGCTGTGCTGCATTGACCACCTCCTTCTTTTCAACCCAGAAATTGTAACCTAGATCCAAGAAATGTTTCCATCAAAAATTTAATCAAAATTGACATACTCTCGTGACAGGTTTTGGTATTGAATGAGATTAAAAGCTTGGAACTGTCTTGTTTCCACTTGAATTAATTTCATTCTGATATGTGTTCTTTGACTCTTTGTCACGTTCATTTGCCATAGGGGGATGAATAGTAAATTAGTCATGTTCAAACTGTTGTGGTGGTTGTAATTTGGTGCACTGATTGGCAGAACACATAGTGTTTTCCTCTAACCTTTCAAACTGTTTTATTAGGCCTTGTTCGTCTTTGGTTGGGAATTGTTTTGTTTTGCTTGTTTTTAAGTTTTCCAGCCTGTTTACATGTTTATATGAAATCACTTTTATATTGTGATTTTACGTGGCAGCACAGGCTAAAAGATTTTGCTGTCCAATATATTTTCCAGTATTTTTCAGGTTTTTTGTTTGCTTTTTTTGATGCTCATTTTTTATTTAGTTCATTTTGTATTTAGAGGGTATGGTTGCTCTTCTTGTAGATCAAAATGAAGGGGAATCTACAGAAAGACCAGCATTATTCTTTAAAGTTCTACCTCTCACAAAAGATGCTCAATTTTTTTTTTTTTGACCTATTGTGTGTAAACTACTTCAACTGGAGCAAGAAATTTCCTGAAAACATTAGTGACTGTAGAACTGAATAAAATCAGTACTTTTATTGTGCGTTTATTCAAAAAGAAACCCTGAGTATATTTAAGACATTAAAGAAAAATTTCAGATAGTGAATAAGGATTCATTAAAATATTAAGGACTGATGCAGAATATTAAACAGAATACAAATTATGAACTCTGTCTCTGGATATGGTCACGCAATTTAAGTTTAATAACATTCCAAAGTAGTTTTACGAATTCTATCACACTGGATTTGTGATCATATTCCGGCACTTAGTGTGAGTTTTAAAAATGGATAAGACAAGTTAAGGACTAATGCCTGCTCATTAATGCACGAGACAGTCGGCCGCTCTGAGCTGCGTACACTAGACTACAATAGAAATACACAGGTGCGTCTCTGTAGGATTAGTTAGAATGCTCTTCATGACTTTCATGTACATGTTTTTCCTTGAACTATGTTTTGCCTCCCAGTCATCTGATCTTGTTCCCTTTTGGTAATAATTATTGACAGCAGTGGGCCAGCTCCCTGTTGCAGAGAGCAGCCTGTCTTTAAGGCTCTGAAGCTGCCAGTCGTGTCCAACCACCACAAGATCCTCCTGCCGGTTTCCTTTTCTAGCTCATGTCCACAGCAGCATGGGTTGCAGTCTGGCAACAGCCCTGCGAATGGGGGTGCAGATGTATGTGTGGTTTGTGAATCTGAAGCCCTGTCTTTTGCTCAACGTAGCCACCAAAAATTTCTCAATTATAATATTTTAGGCCACCAGTGGATCTGTAGATGGAACTGGCACTGGAACTGGCTGAACTGCTAGACATTCTGTCTGATAAAAAGGATCAAGAAGTGCTGGCTTCTTTTCCATGCAGTGCCAATCTTTAAGAATAGTAATGACAGAGGTTTGCTCTGCATATACAAGAGAGGATCAGCTGTAGAAAGAAAACCCTGAAACGAGAAGGTAGTACTCATGCAAATCTGTGTTGAGCTTCACTGTTGGGAAAGATCACTAATGAAAGAGTGACATTCAGCTGTGAAGAAAGTGACCTGCTATGGTCAATGGGAGGTTAACAGCTTCTGATTGTCACTGAACTTAGGTTTGGAAAGGTGGTGAGGAGCAAGTGCCAGTTGCCACTCAGAAGTCTCTTTTCCTGGGGTTCTGAAGGGTAAGAGATGCAGGGGTCAAATCAGGCTTCACTTGCATGACCTTCTCCAGTGGTGTTGGGGCCACTGATGGCCCCAAGACATCTCTCTATCCATTTTTATCTCTCATCAGTAGAAGGGGCTTCATTGTGCTACTGTCTACCATTAAGGATGTTTTGCCTGTCTAGCCTAATATGCAATGCTTTTTTGGTTTTATTTTTTCCCCAGGAATTTGTGCATGGCAAGGTTGCAAGAGTGGGCCAATATGATAACTTCCTGAGCCTGCCGAGATCAAAAGAGTTGCCATGATTCTCTTGCTCCTCCATGACTTTACCAGTGTTTGTGTCTCACTGGTAGTTTCCACCATCATGAAGATGGGGAAAACTTTCCTAGTTTTTGCTCCAACAGCAGTTGAATGGCAACGAAGCTTGTGTTTGTTGGCTTGATAAGGCATATGGGAGCCCCTGTGCTAGGTGTGAGGAGGACAAAATTTTAATTTGCAAGCTGTGAACTATAGATATGAAAGAGAGAAAGTACAAAAATCTGTGACAGGAAGTCTTTGAAAACAATAGGTGATCATTACTTGTATTTCTTGATTCTGGTCTCTTTCTGCGACTTGCCCCTGCAGCTTGTTTTAACTCAGCAGGTGCATGAAACTATGGGCTGGGTCCTGTCCAGAGGTCCAGAGCCAGCTCCTGTGAGGACTAGAACTCGAGCAGGAGCTTTGCCCTGACCTTCTGCTTCCTGCAGTCTACTGCTAGCCCGCCAGAGAGCATTCTTGTGCAACACTGGAGCATGTAAACAGTTTTCTTTGATAAGTAAGGGAGCCCAAAGTGGAAAATGGGCTGGAAAGGCCTGGACATGAGAGAGGGAGAGAGGGAGAGGTGAGGAAGTTGTGGCTGATGTAGATGGTTAATTCTAATTTTCTCACCACCTGCAGTAGCTTCTGTGCCTCACTCATTTACTGGAAGTAGTCAAGCACTGCAGCAAAGCATCCAGTAATGCCTCCCTCTGCTCCAGTCTTGGCTTGGCACACTCCATGCACATGAAATCCTGTGTTTGCTGAACTCTTCTGTTGCAGCACCTCCCTCTTCCTGCTCCATCATGTTTACTGTGCTATGAGGTGTAAATGTGGCCATGCTGTCTGGCTTCACCCATAGGTACTCAGTGTCCTTTCTGTAGGAAAGCAAGTGTGCTTCATTTTTTTCCTTTCCACATGCTAGTAAAGCAGCATTCTTCATCTCTGATCCTTCTGTAGAACTGCATTTGTGAGAACAGTTCCTGGCCTCCTCCTTGGGGAGCTGGAGTTCTCTCCCCAGAAAGGGTTTGAGCCTCCACTGATTCGTGTGCCTGGGAAGTAAGGATTTAAAATGTATCTGAACAGGGTTTGGCCTCGCTGATGACTTCAAGTTGCCTGTGTGACCCCTATAGTAAGTGAGCTCTGCTTAGGGAGGATTTGTCTCTAGCATGATCTCAATTGGCAAAAAAACAGTTCTGTTTTTGGAAAGAGGTTGGGAAGGGAGAAGAGCTGCAGGCAAATCTACCTTGGCACTGATAGAGATGTCACTGGCGTGTTTCTCTCTCAGCAAAGGTGACCCTTTGCCCAGGGAATGCTGATCTGGAGCCAAACGTGCCTTGGTAATAACTGCACGTGTGGAGCGTGCGGAGGTGCCGGACACAGGGAGAGCTGCTTCACACCTGCGTTCAACCGTGTGACCTGATACTCTGGGCTGAGGCTTCAGTTACGGTGGATGACCACAAGTTTGGTGGAGAAAAAAACATGGCCAGATACATTTTACCACGTGAATTGTTTGTAATAAGAAATTGGAGCTTTAATGTCTGTGCAGCTGTGGGGCTTGGGTAGGGTAATGCCAAGAGACCCGCCACAGGACAGAGGGTGCCTGACGCTGCCCTAGGTGCGCAGGGTGGTGACGCAGCCGGGCGCTTGCACGTGCCCTGGGATGGGTGGCAGGGCCGTGCAGGCCAGCAGCAGCCCAGTGGCAGGCAGGCCTGGCTGGGCTGCATCTTGCTTTCCAGCAGAGTGGTTTATGCTTTGCAGGTAACAAAATGTTACAGGTATTGTTTGTCTACACTTCAAGCTTACTACGGTGCAAATTAATTTTTTATTTTATTTTATTTTTTTTTTTTATTGCCAGGGTGGAAGTTATGTGTGGAAAAAGAAGAAATTCTGAAAATAATTAAAATATATTCCTTTTTCCAGTCCATTTTTAGTAACTTGCGTATCTCTGAAAGAATAAAAATTTATTTCTCTCAATAAGAATAACAATTTTGCTTAAATGCCTTAAAAATGCAGACAGATTCCTTGTTTATTTAATACCAGTTTAAAGTCCTTTGCAGACTTGGGATCTTTATTCTTCATTGCCAGTTTGTACAAAACACATAGGGAGTAAGAAAACGAACTTGAGCAGACCTCAACTTTGGCTCCTAACAAAGCAATATATTGTTTTTCTGTCTTTGTTTATCCATAGTTCTCTTATTTACTTTTAAAATTGACCCAATGCTGTGCATCAATAGAGTGCATATTTGAACTGTTACTTTGTTTTCTTAAAATTCCACCTCATGTCATTGGTTTTGCAAACGTACATTGTAGATGTTTAGATTTCTTTTTTTCCCCCACATTTTGGCACATAGAGTACATCAGAGTGGTAAAGGGAAGAAAGAGGAAGCCCGCTTAGAAGTGTTGTGGAAGGGGGAAATAAAGTAGTTTAATATGTAATGAAAACTTTTTTTAAAAAAAAGTCCATCTTTTTAACTTCTGAATTTTTATTAAATTACAATACCCCTTCTTTCTTGTGTTTCAGCCTCCTTTCACATCAGCATTGTTAATTAGAAAGTTTCAGTTTGCTGGTAGGTACAGAAAAACTGATAATTGTTTTAAAATCCTTAAAATCCTTTTTTTTCCTTTTTTTTTTTTTTTTTTTTTTTCCTTTCAGGCTGCCTTAGGAATTATGCAGATGGTTGAGGACACTCTGATAGAGCACGCTCATACCAAGCCACTTCTTCCCAGTCAGCTAGTGAGATACAGAGAAGTGCAACTTCCTGACAGTAAGCTGAATCATTTATAAATAAATTTTAAAAGCACACTAAATAGTCTCTGTTAATAGGTTTTTAAAATGAATGTTACTCTGCTGCTGGGTTTTCTTTGGACATCAGATTTACTTGAAATTAATATTACTTCTATTGTGCAAAAATTTAAGGAATGAGGCATGATAATTTGTGAGAGTTGCATAGGTGTGATGAAATACGTAGCTATACAGCCAAAACCAATTGCTGTATGATGATCATTAACCTGTGGAGATTGCCAAAGAAGCTATTGATATTAAATGCTGAATTGTTTTTTGTGTTGATAAGCATTTCTGGCAAATTAACGCCATTTACATGATAGAGGCAATGCAGATTTCCACTCCAGTTCCAAAAATATTTACTTGAAGAGAATCGCCCAATTTAGACTCCATATCCAGTGAGTGCGGATGCTTGAGTTCATTGTACCTGAGGGAGGGTGTCTGGCATGTGAGGACCCTTTCTTTTGTAATTTGCTTGCTCATGTGCAAACTCTGACATTTTGAAATGCTCAAATAATCTTTTTGTTTCCTGAAAAGCCTGCTTGATTTATCAGTGAAAATTCTGCTTTAAGAGTCCTAAGCCGTTTATTATAATTCCATTCCACCTTTGATAGACGCTATCTTCCTAATACTGGATAATACGTGTTTTTTTTTTTTTTTTTT
>NW_020454217.1:1924294-1973186 GCF_003342845.1 Nothoprocta perdicaria
AATGATAAAATCCTGGAACCAGACTGTTAAAACTGAGAATTTGCAGAAGACAGGTGAGGTGCTGAAAGGCTAAAGAAGCTTTGACTTTGTACTAAACAAAAAAAAAAAAAAAAAAAAAAAAAAAAAATTAAAAAAAAAAAAAAGGGGGGGGGGGGAGAAGAGGAGGAGAGAAAGAGCAGGAAACTTGCAGATTAGTCATCTTAATTCTGATTCCTGGAAAAATGTGGAACAAGTTACAAAACCTAAAATATTTTTCAGTTATCTCTTATATATTTCTGAACAAAACAGGTCAAAATAACTTTTTTTTTAATACCGACTTTAGCTGTATGGGTGGAAGTTGATGTCATATGTCTATTTTTTTAATAGCGTGACAGTCGCATAACGTTCTCAAACAAGCTAGAGGATAGGCCAGATGGAACTGCTGCATGTTTGGATAAAAGACTGGTTGGAAAGTTATGACTGGAGAGTTGTTAGCAGTAGTTTATTAGAAAAACAGTGTTCTACTGAACTGTGTTGCAGTCCAATACTATTTAGTATTTTCTGAAAAAATCTGGATGATAGACATGAATATACTTGCTAAGTCTTCAGATAATACTAAGCTAGGATAACACTAATGAAAGTGTGTGGGAAGGCAGAATTAGAATTTGAAATTAGTTTGACATTTGGAGACATGATTTGAATGAAGAAAAGGTGCTATTCAGTAGGAGCAGTTTTGCAGGAATAATCAACTGCACAAGACACAAGATGAGGAACAAGTGTCTAGGTAGCACTAGTGTTGAAAACAATCTAGAGGATACAGTGAATCAGATGCTGGCCGTGAATCAAGAGTGTCATGCCGCTGTGGAAAAGGCGTGCTGGGATGTATAAAAGGGAGCTTGCAAAGATGCACAAAATAATCTTTCTACTATTCAGGTAAGGCTTTTGAACACAAGAGCAGCAAGGAATGATCAGAGCTCTATAAAACATCATTGAGAAGACTGAAATGCAATGATTTTGATTTTAAAGAGGGAAGAAGATTGAAGAAAGGCTCAATTATTCATATATGCACAAGGTGCAACAAAAAGGAAGAATTCTTTCTTTATATCTAGTTGATAAAATGGGAAATAATAGTCTTATGTTTCAGCAATGGTCTTTAATATTTCAGATTAAACATCTTGGAAAATAGTAGCGAGTTGCTAGTGTTGAGGGTAGTGGAGCAGCAGAATTGCGCTGAATTTTTGGTTGTTCAATTTTGATAATAAATTGCTTTTAATTCTTCTTCACCTTTTCCCTCAGCCGAAAATTGACTTCGGAGAAGTAGAGGAAAGAGGTTTTTTAAAAAATGAAGTGGTATATTTTGAAACACTGCATTATTTCATTCATAATGCAGAATTCTATCTAGTATAAAAATTGGATTTCCAACCATCATGCCATGCTTGGAAGAATCAGTGCTGAAACCAGGGTGGTTGTGGTGGTTCTTGTCATTTTTAATCTGTGGCTGTTTTGTTTTGCCAAGGTTACATTGTCTTCAGCGGTCCGCGTCGGGCAAATGGCATTCAGGGACTGCGATTTATTATCCAGTCTGAAAAGCCACCACACTACTTAGAAAGCAGAGTTGAAGCATTCTTAAAAACTATGGAAAAGTGCATAGAAGATATGACAGAAGAGGCCTTCCAAAAACACATCCAAGCTTTAGCAATTCGTCGCCTAGACAAACCAAAGAAGTTGTCTGCAGAATGTGCTAAATACTGGGGAGAAATAATTTCCCAGCAGTATAACTTTGACAGAGGTAAGAAAAATTATAATTATTTTAAAGATAGAAATACAAAACTACAAAACCAAGTGCTGAAACATGCTACTGCTTTTTGACAGAAATGCTTATTTAAAATTTAGCAACTAAAATTTTGTGCATATTGCTAAATCACTCATTGCTGAAAATTGCACAGAAGTATTTCCAAGATTATTTCTAGGGCACAGTGTGCAATTCTTTGCCATTCTCAGCAGGGCAGTAGTGAACACCTCTGTTAGAAGAAAGGCGAAGCAGTGGCTGATACGCTGGAAAATGTTCATTTTTCATAGAGGTCCTGGGCAGGTATTTTACAGTTCCACAACTGCGTTCAACTCAAAAGCAAGGGAAGCGCTGAAGTCTGACCGTGTTTGGGACCATGATGGATGTGAATGCAGCCCCTGGGAAGAGCTTCAGCTTTTACTGGCTCCTTTTTTACGTGCTGTTTGTGCTTGGTAGCCCCTTAGCTCCAGCTCTTCCTTCTGCCTGGGGACATAAGCTCACTCGGGGAGGCCGGGCTCCCTGTGTTCTAGGGCCATTAGCAGCAGCAGACACCGCTAATCCCTGCCACTTCACTCCTAGTGTGAGGTACCCGAGGCTTCCTTGACCTTCTCTTTCCATTAAGGCTCAGGGAGACGCAGAGCAGGCCCAGGATTGGAAGTGGTTTGGATGGAAGTGTCCCTCAAGCATTGATGCCCTGTAAGATCAGATTTCTTCCACGGAGTTGGGACACTTGCATTTATACGTGTGCCTAAAACTGAGAAGCTTTCAAGTGCACCTTTGTCACTCGGGACAGTGCAGGCTCCTTGGTGTCCCCCCATGCAGGGTTTTGTGGCAACAGAAGGGAAGTGACAGCAGAGGTGGCAGCACTGGCACAGGATTGGTCTCAACTGGCAGGAGGACTAGAAGAAACATTAATTTTTTAAAACCTGGATATTTTAAAGGTTGTAGGCTCGTAAAGCCTATAGGATTACAATCCTGCTTGTAGAGTTCTTTGTGAAAATGGGTGTAAAATTTTGTAAATTGATAGCATAATGCTGTGATCTTACATACCGTTTAAGTTGTGTTTTTCCCATTTTTACCAGTGTTCGGAGATTTTAAAAGCAGAATATTGAGGCATGTAAGAAAAATTCAGAGCAAGGTTTTATTTTGTATTATTAAATAATACATTTGGAAACAAAATAAAGCTGTTTCTTACTGTAAAGCTACATGATTCTTAGCCACGATTAAGCTTTGAAACCTAATTTTTGTTTTGTTCACTTTGTGCTCCATTAAAAAGTTTTCTAAACAAATGAACAAAAACCCAATCTGATGCTTCATAAATGATTTTTAGTTTGTAATAGAAAAAATCCTGTTTCTGTTTTTGGTGTGGATCAGCTTGCGTCACACTTTCATGTCTCAGCTCTTATTCACAGCTGTAATTTCCAATCTCCCATGCATAATAAGCTTCCTACATAAAATTCACTTTGTATCCTGTAACTTCTCTTTTGCTTTCCTTGCTCAGTATTGGCCTTTCACGATAGCAAATACAGTCGTCTTTTGTAGGCAGTGACTGTGAACTGCTTTAGTACTGAACAGTTTTGAATTGGCATCTGGCTTGGTCTCAGGAGAATGAGAGCTACTGACAAAAAGATTTCATGCCCAAGGATGAGAGGTGGTGTGAAAACTCTTACCCCAGAAATCCTTTTGTGTTTCTGAGGAAACAATTTTATTTTCTCTGCCTTAAGTGTTTCTTTTTTTGACCATGCTTATGTCTCTGTCTTACTCTCCCGAATTTCTGACTCCTAGCTGAGGCCAGATCTTTTTATGTAAATCCCACACAATTTATTAATTCCACTGACTTTTGTAACTCTAATTCCTGTCTACCATACTACTACCTGTCTAGTAGTAATTTTATTCTGTTGTATAAAAAGTGAAAGGGAGAATTTGGTTTTTTTTTTTTTCCTTTTCTAAAAGTTATTACTGTTTTACTTCACATATCTTAAAACATTGTTCCAAATGTCATCTGCTGTTCCAAACTTTTTGCCATTTTTTTTGATTTTCTTTTTTTGTAGAACTTCATATGAATTAATTTCAGGCTACCTCACTGGCCTGTTAGCTGCATATTCATTCTCTTAACATGTTTCTTTCTGGCTTTTCCTGTGACCTCTGAGAGGGAAACATAGCCAGAATAAAAACATGCCCACTTACAGGAGTCATATTATGTGATTCGTTCTATTAAAATGTCATTTATATAATAAAATGTAGCTGCAGAGACACATTGTCCCCAGATACAGTAAAAGTGATTCTTCTTTATTGTATATGCTGTATCCAGTTACATTTCCTTACATTTATCATTAAAATCTTCATACCATCTTCCTAACTGTGAAGGAAACCTCTGTATCATCAGTTTGCATGATAAAAGATGTAACATGGAATTGAAGATAATATATGGAGGCACATATATCACCTACTGAATAGTGTAGTCTGATTGGTACTCTTTAAATGTATTTTTGGTAAGTTCAGTCAGATGGATTATTTTATGTATTTTTTCCCAAGCTTCCAGTGACAGTTTCAATGGTACAGGTTAAGAAGGTATAAGTTAAAAAAGGTAAATATGACATTGGAAGTCAACTGCAACATCTGGATTTGGAAGAAAATACTTTCAAATAAGAAGTGTTCTAATAACCTGCTCTGAATTGCAGACTTGTTTCAGTTTTCCTTCTTGTTGTGCAGATAACATTGAAGTGGCTTATCTAAAAACCCTGACCAAGGATGATATCATACAGTTCTACAAGGTAAGGTAGTCGTATAGTTAAAGTACTATTCAGAAAAAAAGATGTATATCTATTATGTGAGCTATGGAAACATATATTTGTTTGTTGTAGGAAGGTAATACGAATGATGCACATACCTTAATAGTAATTTTGTTTACTGAATCTTCCTCAGCTTAGTGGGAACTAGCATTCTGCAGGAATGGTGGAAAAGGGTTTTTCTTCTTGTCAGCTGCTGTTCTCATGTCATTTATCTTTCCTTTGTGAATAGAAAGCATGTTTCTGTATGATTCTCGACCCAGTTTAGCCAAGGTTGCAAATTTATTTATTTTTTTTATCTGAACCAGCAGATGATTCAGTGTATTTGGTCTCTGTGAACTGTGAATGGAAGAAAAATATTTGTAATGCTTTTCACACTGTAAATCAATACATGTCTTGTTCCTCTTTTGCAGAACAAAGGAACAGCATAATGATGCAATAAACATATGTTGCTACATGAAATTATTAGATGGAAGTCTAATAAAGGCAGTTGAAATACTGAGCTGGGCTAGGGAAAGTGATTACCTAAAAGGAAAAATCCTTCTATTTTGCACCAAATTCCGAATGCAGTGACAGTTCTGAGTGTTGCAAAGTGTGTGTGTGTTGTTTAATGACCTCGGAGCAGCTAGTAGTTCAGGCAAATAGTGCGGGGAAAATACTGTGCCTTTGGAAAAATGTCTACCCATATAGAAGCAGGGTGGGTTGATATGTTTATGCAGTATGTATGTATATGTGTGTGTTATAGATGCATATATAATTATGTGTACCTATGGGTGTGTGTATGTATATATATAGGTGTGCATGTGTGTGTGAATGTCTTCAAAACTGTTTCTCTTTGTACTTTGTCCTTTTCACTAGCCAGTCGTTCTCATATAACCTTCTATTTTAGTTTGCAATTTAATCTTCTGTTAAAACCCGGTTGCTGCTTAAATGGCACAGAGAACACAAATGTTTTTCAGACAGGGAGAAGTGCAGCAGATAAAAGACTAGTAAATGGAATTTCAGTAGCTGTTGTTTAATAACTAATAATATGAACAAGAGCCAACTTCCTAGTTTTGTAGGAATCTATTCTTACTGTTTAGTTATATATAAATATATATGCTAATGTAAAATACATGATTATCCAGTGTTGCAAAGCAGAAATAAGCGGCTGAGTGGGTGAACTGGTCCAGCTGCATTTAATATTTGTGTTCAGGATGATGTGCTTCCAGAAGGCTAATGGAGTTTGGAAGCTGCAGAGATTTTGGTTGCATACCTGATACTGGCTTTATTTCTGTTTCTTTCTTGTTGTTGCTTTTCCCGTGTGTGTGTGTGTGTGTGCATGTGTGCCAAGTGCTACATGAATTTCTTAAGCAACTTTGTCTAAAATGATTCAAATAAGTGTATGGGAGACCTCTAATAATATTTTAAGGGACATTTCAAAATTACCTCTCATTTTAAAACTTAGATTAAAATTAAATTGCTGCTGTTCTTCTGCTGATTTAAAAATATAATCTATAAATGCTACCCAAACCTGAAAGAACTGATAATGTTTTCTGCTGTAGGTGCTGTTAGCAATAGATGCTCCCAGAAGACACAAGGTATCAGTACATGTCCTTGCAAGGGAAATGGATTCCTGTAAGTATTGTACTGAATATAATATTTAATAATTTCCTGTTCAAACAGTCATAGTTAGCAACAGCCGTACTATATGCTGTAAAGACAGTGCACTGCATATATATTGTTCAGAGGAAAAGATAATCTTTGTAAGGTTTCTCCACATGGATGCTTCAGAATTTTTGATTGACACTTGTGGCCAAGTTATTCAGCTTTCCCTAAATATACTAAAATGATGTATTTTAAAATTTAGTGCTTCTCTTCTCAGGAGAAGATTTTAAAATAAATATAAAACTCCCCAACATTCCTGTTAGGAGGAAAAACAAAATTAAGATTTGCATTTAACAGTATAATGGTTTGGTAAATGGTGAATGTCTGCAAGTTATTAATCAAGCACTTTAAAAAAAAAAAAAAAAAAAAAGGAAAAAAAAAACCCTCAAACTTCTAAGAATATCAAATAATCAAATATATATAAATTTGAGAAAATGAAAGTTTTATTTAGGCTCTACTTTCAAGTAATCTAGATTAACTATGTATTGTAAACCATGTTACTCCACTCTAAAGTTCAAGAAGGAAAACGTTAAAAATGTTTACAATTTAATGTAAATAAACTAAGAGAAAAAAATTCTATGCTGTTTTGTGCAGATTTTTCACCAGTTTATAATGGAATTAAATTGCATTATATGGTTTGTATAATCAAGGATGGTAAAGGTTTGGCTGTGGAATAGAAGGAAGCAGATACTTCTTTTGCCTGTCCTGAGACTCCCTCCGGTCTCAGAATGGCTGATTTTATGGTACTATAGAAGTCATTATTCTGCAATTGTGTAAGGAAGATTTATTTTAAAATATCTAACCAATTTTCATGACTGATCATAGCTGAGCAGAAATAGCTCTCAGACTTTGCCAAACCGGAGAAAACATTTTAAAATCTAAAAGCTAAATTCCCAGAATGGCCTGTTCTTGAAAGGATAGCTCCCGGGATGAGGGTGAGTCCAGGAGACAGCCTACAAAACCGGTACCTTTACAGACATTACAGCAAGGTAACCTGTGCTGCTCTCTCCACACGTTCCCCAGCCCAAGAGCACTTTAATCAGGTGTGTGGCCTCTTTCCTGCCACTACAAGGAAATGGTACTTTCATATATTTCCGATGCACTATTTCCCCTAAGAAGGGAAAAAGTGGAAGCAGGAAAGTTAGAGAACAAGGATATAGGCAGAAAAAATATTTGAACTTACTGTGTGAGTGTCTGGGTTGGAATTGAGGAGATGGAGGTAAAAGAGGCTTGAGGAATTTAAGACTGGGAATTCTCTTGGACAGGTGAACTGAAAGCAAAGAATGGTTTTGGGTGGTGTGGAGTTAGGAAATAGCTGGGGACAGGCGAGGAAGGTTTGCGGATGCTAAAGAGAGTTTGATACATTGAATATCCCACCTTTTAAGTGTATCCTGCAAGAAAATTCAGATTTTGTTGCATTGCCATTGCTGCATATGCCATGGGCATTTATTATTGTTCACATAAATCGTGCTGAAAAAACAGTTGATGTTTTCATTGTTCAGTCAATTAGCAATCCGTATTTTTGCCCATTTCTTTGTGTGGAAGTAAAATGAATAAAAAACCACTACTCCTCAACACATAGTCTTAACTCAGGTCTTGGGTTAGTTTGAATTTCTGTGGAGACCAAAGTCAAAATCTTAAAAAAAAATTTATAAATGTTATAAGCTGTGCTTTCTGTATGTATCTATCTTATAAGAAAAGGAGTTAATATGTGTTAGATATTAATCAAATTATGGTCCTAAATTAATTTTGATAATGTTAAATAGGCCCTGTTGTTGGAGAATTTCCATGCCAAAATGATGTGAACCTGGCACCAGCACCAGCACTACCACAGGTAAAACTGTAGTAGCCCTAAAGGAACTGTAGTGGCATTAAAGAAAAGATTGCAGGGGAAAAAGTACAGACCCCTTCAAGTTTGTGCTGAAGTTCAGCTCTTTTACACGTGCGTTGTTATCCTCAGTAATGGCAGTTTTGCTCCTGACTTCTTTTTTCTAACTTGAATAGTCTCTCCTGTCGCCTTTGTTCCTATTATTCCACTGGAATAAAAGCTAATGAAAGTAGATTACTGATTATCTGCACTATGGAATAAAGTGCAGGTAATCGTTGTATGAAAATACTGAGTGCATATGATAGGCTATAATACATGCCAAGAGAAGGCTGCATATGCATCAACAAATTTATCATCTTTGTCTAAAAAAAGAAAATGCAAATTCCTGTCATTGTGTTACCTGTAGAGGAAGCAATTTGCCGACTTCTATTCATTACAAGTATTAGATTTCACTGCGATGCTTTATATGTGAGTACATGTAATAGCACTGAGGTTTACTGAACCTTAAATGAATTTACTTGAAGAAGGATGGTAATATTTGCCCCATTAGGTAACTACTTTCTTCCTTTAAAGAAATAAAACAAAAATGTTATTTTGAAATAATCACAGTAGAAATATGATAATTCATTAGTTGTTACTGTTTTTATGATCTTAATTCTGGTGTTTAAAGGATAGCTGGTATGTTCTGAAATAGAATTCATAAATGAAAAGACAAAGTAGCTGAGCTCTGTTTACTTGCCATTATTACTAGTGCTATTACTGCATTATACTGTTCTAAATTACCCAGAGTAAATACAAAACCATGTACTTCATGAGCAGTAAACCTCCACTTCAGAAGATCCCTTGATAAGGAATGGGAATCACGTTACAGAAACGAGAACAGCAAAGATGTGTTTATGTGGTTGTAGCAAAAGTTAAAACTTAAAGAGGGAGGATTTTTCCCACGTTCCCGATTCACGATACTGAGCAGACTTTCTCTTGCATACGCTTCTTTGCAGCCAAGTGTGATTGAAAATATGACAGAATTCAAGCGCAGTCTGCCACTCTTTCCACTGGTGAAACCACATATCAATTTCATGGCTGCAAAACTGTGAAGAATCCCAATGGATGAAGAAATGCAAATGATCAGTACTGACAAGGTTTTAAGGGATTTCATGATGAACAAAATTATTAAAAATTATTAGGATAAATGGTTCTGTCCATTATGAAAATCCTGCATATGTTCTTGGTTCATTCGACATTAACTGTGTGCTAGGGATAGAGAGTATAGAAAAATCAGTTGTGGTCATGTGTCATTTATATTGCAGAAAGCCTGTTGAAAACCAAAATCAGATGAAATAATAATAATAAAAAAAAAACTTGTAGATGCAGTATATTTTTAAAATAGTATATCCCTTTAAATTTTCTTTTTGATAAAAGAAGCCTCCAGAATAAACAAATTTTGCTTGTAATATCCACGTCATTATTGAAAAATACTGTTTAGTAGCCCAGTCATAATCTTACTGGGGACCGAAAGGGGAGAAAAGTCAGTCTTTGGGGCTTGGGGATAACAATTTTTCATAAAAAGAGACTTTCAAATGACACTTTTTTTAATTGATCCTTTATGCAGCCAACATATTTTCTATTTAAGTTTTATGAAGACCAACGGGGAAAAAAAGGAAATTTGACAACACAGTAATAAGTGAGGGAATTGTCTTAACAAGAGTAACTGAAGATACTGGCATGATTTTAATCTTTCTATACAAACTTTGGGACGTTTTATATTCAAACTAGTAAAATGCTGGAAACACTTTGTTAGTCCCTCTTATTTCTGTTACCAGAAGTGTTGTCCTAATCTTTTGATATTACAAACATCCTATTCAGTTTGTCAGGGTTACTCTAAATTGTTGCCAATTGGTATATAAAAATATTCAATCTTGGTGTCATTCTTGTTTTCCATTCCTCATACACTATAGAAGTTCTCCATCAGCACATTTTGCCTTTTTGTCACGTTAGGTCTCAGTCCAGCAAAGCACTTATTAGTGCAAATACCTTTGCGTGCATAAGTGCTTAAATTTAAGAACAGATGAAGTCAAAGATGGGGCTGTTTAAGGAATCAGTGGAGTTCTTGTGTGTCTGGCTGGGTCCTGCTGCTGCCTGGCGCAGGACGTGGTCGGCAGCGCCGCTGCAGCGCGGTGCTTGCTGCAGGTTACATCACAGGGTGATGGTGCCAGGTTCTTTGGAAAGCTGCACAAAACTGAGAAGGATCAAGGATTATGTGGAGATGTTATAGGTGTACAATGAAGCAATATATTGTGTTCACCAAGTTGCTTTTGCAGATGATTGTTCTACTTGAGACAACAAATCAGGATAAAGTCTTCAAATAAAAAAAAAAAGGTAATGGAGCATCTTACTAATTACTAAACTCTTTTACCTTTTAATGCATATAATTAATTATTCAGACAGGATGTAGAATGCAAAGCACTGAAGATGTAAAACCTGCTCGTGTGAGCCCTTCCTATCAGGGCTGCTGCTGCCACTTCATATTAAGAGAGCCTGAAACTAAGGGCCCTCAGGATCCCAGCATCTTCAGTAGGGCTGTTCTTGCCATTGGCATCGCTATTCCCATGTACACTGATGCTGAATTTAAATAGGCACTTGACAGGATTAGGGCTTTACTTGTGTTTCCATCAGAATCTGTTTTAATTGAGTAAATACAGGGTATTTAAAGGCTTTTTTTTTTTTTTTTTTTTTGCGAGGTTAAGAGTGCATTTGTTTCAACATCTCTTTTAAGAAATTGATGCTATTTTGTGATGTAACCTGTTGCCAGAGAAGGCCACTTAAATTTTTTTGTAGCCTTAGGAAAAAAAATGGGGCGTAGTATAAATAAAAACAGTATTGGGATCTCTGCTGAGTTTACCACATTTTTCATGGATTTTTCACATGTAAATGCGTTTCTTACCCTCTTGCATTTTGCTTTTGTTGATAATTCTATTTTAGTAAAAATATTTGTATTATATATATAAAAGTTTTGACAGCATTATAAAATATATATTTTGGGACTTAGTATTTAAACATACCACTCTTATGGTGAATAAAATTAAATTGCTTCTGTCATATGTAAAAATAAATATATATATATATACATGAAAGTACAATGAACTCTGATTTTAACAAACTGTGTGAATTGGAACAGCAGTGTGTTTAACATAAACTCCCAAATCGTGTTTACCAGAGGAAAAATGTGGATTTTAAAAATTCTGTAAGTGGATGTGGAAACCCATGTTTTAATTGTTTTTAAGTGTTCTCCAGCATTTTACAGTTTCTGAGTTTGATATAGCAGTAAATTTTGATAAACTCAGGCATACTAATGGATTCATTTTAATGGATCCAAAGCTGCAGTGTCTACAAGCAATAAAAAACTACCTAGACTACACTGTAATTCAGTTTTAGTGCTTGTTAATTAGTTTATGTAAGAAACCATAAATTATTATTACATAACTGTAATTTTTGCAAGTGCTATTTTGAGCAGTTTATGTGGAATTGGGTGCATGTGACACAGCCAGTATGACAGAGTGCTAGAGTTATTCTGTTTACAATAAACAATCTGAATTTAACCTTTGGAGTTCTTAATTTGTTTTATTTTAACATACTGGTAATGTTACATCTATCATTCTATGCATTTTTTACTGTTATTTTTATATATTAATCATGAATTGCAAATACGCAGTTGTCTGCAGTAGTTAGGCAGGAGAGGACTGCTCTGGAGTGTTTCTGGTCCCTTCTTGGGAGGATTGGGAGGACAGTTGTCTCCCCATGTGACATCCCACATCGTGTGGACAGATCAGCTTTGTTGCTGGGTATATGAGAATTTTATAAAATAATGGTAGACAAGATTTTTTTTTTTAATTATCAAATCTGAAATTGTAAATTCAGAGTATCCCTTCTGCCTAACATTAACTTACTCAGTGCAGCTTTACAGTGTTGGCTTTTGAGAGATTGTTTCTTCCAGTTTTCTATGTTATATGCACACCAGAGGATTATTTTCAGAAAGCTTAGAAATACCTATGATTGTTTGGAGACTCAATATTGTGAACTTTGGCAACCTAAAGTAATAAATCAGACTGCACTTCTGCTGTTGTAATGCGGCTCCTTCAAGTAGCATCTTTCTTTTGGCAAGAGAAAAAGAGAATGGTTTTGACCTTGGTGTTGGGAAGAGTGATTGGAAACCACAGCAGGGGTATATAGAAAATATGAGAGAAAGAGGTATGTAGAAAATATGTACAGAAATACAGAATATAGGCCAGGCATAAAACGTTTTGTTCCTAACATTGGGGCTCTTTCTCTGCTCTGACTGTTACGGATTGGCTTTATTACCTTTTGCAAAAATATCTTTAACCAAAAATCAAGCTACCCAGATTTACTTGGTCACATTGTCACTGTTAGCCATAGAGATAGCTGGGCTTATTGCTGCGGATATTGCTTAAGTGTTTAGATTTGAACAGTTTTTAATGATAATGTTTTTGATAGTGTAATTAAATGTTGTGTGGAAAAAGCACTACCTATTTAAATTCATTATTTTCTAGCTTTTGTTATAACACAAGATCAGTGAAATATTAGTTTACCTTCTATACCATTAAGTTTTTAATATGCTTTTGTTATAGCTCCATTGCAAAGTACAAAATCCTAATCTTCTACATCTTTCTTCATAGGTTTTAGCTCTATTTTTTCATAAGGCTTATGATTGAATTGATAATATTGTCAACAGTGATGCCTCGGTCTTTTCCAACTGGTAGTAATTTGTCATCCAACAAACTCAACTCAGAAACTTAGTTTCAGCTTCATTTTCAAGTCAGTTTATTACTGCCTGCCACCTCCTATATTATTTTGAAGGAAGGAAGAGATCAGGGACTCGGGCACCTTTCTCACCTTTCATGTAATTTTTTGAGAAGTTTTGCCTTTGTAGATCCCACTGGAAGGGTTTTGTGTGAAGTGTTTCGGAGCACACATACTATTCAAAGAAATCCTCCTGAATTAAAGCATATGCTGTATATGCTGTTGGTAGAATGCAATAGTGATCGTATGTGAAATCTGAATTGCAAATCAAAAGGAGAGTGTAAGGCCAGGGGCCCAGCAGATTTGGAAAATGTCACACTTGCTTGAACTCAAGAATTAAATATTTAAAATATTTATAGCTTTTTAGATTAATACTTTTAAGCCTCTCCAAGGCTGTTAATTAATAGCAAAACACATTAAGGGATTTAAACACCCCAGTGCTTGGCATTTACTCCTCTTATATTTTAGGAATCACTCTTTTGTAATGCAATGCAAAATCCTGAAGTGGAGCCCTCGACTGTTTATGCAATGTTGGCATGTAGGGCAAGGAGCTGAGGAGGCTACGTGCAAGGAGATGCAGTGAGAGGGGAGGCAAGATTAAATCTTGCTTCTTTTTGACTTTTTTTTTTTTTTTTTGTGTATATTAGGCGTGCTGAAGCCTTCTGCTTCAAATTTCCATTGCAACTTTTCCCTACTGCTGGGTTTCCCTTTTGAGAAGTCACTCTTACAGTGACTGCCAAAAATAAGAAAACTTTTGACTGAAGTGTCAGCTGGAGCTCAGGAACCTCCTGCAGGGCGCAAGCCGGGATGTGCTGTGGTGCATCCAGGCTCACAGGTGCCTCTGTTCTGGTCCTGAGCGCTTGGCCTACAAGATAGAGCAAGAGCAGGGAACAAGGAGGTCTCCAGCCTCTGCTACTGCTCTCCTGATGAGGTGGGAAAAATGCCCTAGAGAAAGCCCTTAACAGAAGGGAGAACTGAGTCATTATTTTCTATAACTTGCACTAAGGATTGAGCTGTGGAGTAAAAGAATATGGGGTGTGTGTGGGGGGGAGAGCGAGAGAGAGAGAGAGAGAGAGAGAGAGAAAAGGATGAGCTCCTGTGGTGAGAGAGGTTGAAGGATACCTGCATATGGATCCCAAGGAGATGTAGGTGGGAAGCAAATACTGACATGTTCACCATCATTAAGGCCAAGTCATTGCAGGCAATGTGAAAAAAAAGGTAGTCAGGGAAATCTAAACGTTAGTGACAGCTGAGTGCGGGCTTTGGAGAACTAAACTTTAGATACAAAGTGTTTTAGTGCGTGAATAGAGCTCTTAAAATGTGCTTTATAGTTATCGAAGTGATGTGCCTGACAAAGAAATGTTGGAACAGGTTTAAAGCATCAGGAGCTTGTAAACGTTTCCCAGCAGTATTGCTCAGAAATGGTTCACTTGGTATTTTTCAAACTTTCCAGCTTGCTTTAGAATGAAATCAGGTTAGCTTGATAGAGCTATCAACTCAATTGAATATTTGCACGTGAGTGTAAAATGAGTCAGAGAGCTATCAAACAGTTTAGCATTTCCCTACTTTATCTCTTTGTCATTACAGTGACTTTTAGGCTGGTAATGATTGTGCATTTCCAGCTTCCTGCAGTTGTGGAAAATAAAAAGTGTTTTACAACATTTAAGCCAAATGAAATCCCGTGTTTCAACAGTGAGATAGCAGTATCGTTCACTAAGGCTGAAATTTAAGGAATCAAAAAATCTGTGCCAAAAATAATACCCCAGTTTGCAGATTTAATTAATACTCATTTTTTGATTAAAATTTTAGGGCAAATAACTGTGACAATTTTGCTGCATTTAGTGTCTTTTAGGAGGACAGGAATCTGTACTTATAATTGCCTTGGACATCTCCACAAGCTCATTGTTTAATACTCCTTGTGTCACCTTGCAAGGTAGAGAAAGCTGCTGTTCATCTCTCGCTGCCTGCAGGTCTGTGTGACCAAGGAGGGGTGACCAGGGCACTCCCTTGAGTGAACGTGTCATTGATGAGTGAACGTTGAGTGAACAGCTGAACGTGTCGTTGATGATTGTCCCTTTAGCACATGGACCAGATGTGGGCTGCATGTGTATTCTAGGGTATTTCTTTGGAATTTGGATAGAGCCTGGTAAATTTTATCTGTAAAGTTATACACAGATGGCACCTAGGATATGTCTAAGCCACACTGGACTGTCACTGAAGCTCAGCAGAGTGGGTGGTTTAAGCAAGTAGAGCCTTTTGGGAAGCAATGTGGGAATGGGGCTACTCAACTGTAACAGGAGACCAAACTGATCTGCTGTTGTACGTGCAATATGACTTAGGTTGCTGGGAATAATCTAATAAATATGTACATTATGTAGCCTTTTCCTCAAAGCCCGGAAGAGTGGAATGCCTTATAGGCTCTGTGTAGCTTGAAGAATGCATATATAAAGAATGCCTGTAGTTTCGTTTAACCACTTGAACTTTAATGTCAATAATCATTGAAGTGTTATGAATGTTAAAATATGGAAGATTGTATTAACCTTAATGTATACAAAATGTAGGGTGAGCTGGGGTACCTGCCCACACCATGAGCCACTTAATGAAAATTATTTTGAAATGGAAGATAATGCATATAAGTTGAAAGCAACTAGTCGCATGCTGTTTTGCACTTCTTGTCTGTCATGTCTGTCTGTCACATCATTGCATATAAATTCCTGTGGAAAGCACTCACGTGTTAGGTTTGTAAGCTATCAGTGCCCGACTGGTATTGTATAGCTAATGCATAGTATTAGACTATCTAAAAGGTGAGTTAAATAGAGAGTGTAACACCAGGCCTACTTTCAGGACACTTTCTGTATGTGAACAGCCTAAGTTTCTTTGAGCTTTGAAAGCAACAAAATAATAGGTAGCAGAATCTGTCATTACTTTTATTAATGCTACATTGCTAAAATACCATTAAGATCATTTGATTAAATTAGATTAAATCCTAACTAAATACTTGAACTGGCCTCATTACTTGCAGTAAATGTGTTGCCCTGTAGTATTTTGGTTGACCTGGCACAAGTTGTGACTAATCATTTAAAATAATTTGAAATGTTTTTGGAACTGATTAATAATGCTGGTACTCTTGTAACTATTTCAGGTTTTGGCTTTGTTTTTTTCAAATTGAGATCCAGATTAGCCTTTTTCATGCACAGAAAGAGCATTATATCCAGACAAAATGCTACTGGCTTCAGACTTTGCTGGATTGAAGTTTAACTTAGCATTGGTGTCAGAGAGAACTTGATCACAAAGATGCCAAAGGAGTCGCTGTACACCAAGAGGGCGCAAAGATATACTAAAAGGCCACTATAATGTATATCTAAATTAGGAAATTGCAAATTTACAATATAGTTAACAGTTGTTTTTTTAAGCTAAAGTGAATAGTACACCTTCTCAAAACCGTGTATAAAGATGTAGTGTGTGTGATGGCCCAGCAACTCAAGAAGATTTGTTTAGAAAATTAACTGCAACATAAAATGAAAGCTGTGCAGATTCATATATACAATTAAATAAGGTGGTGAGAGATAGCACTGTCAGTAAGCCTGAACTGTTTTACTTATTCTGCTGGCAGTTTCTGGTTCACTGAAGATGCTGAGGTGCCTTCCCATGTGATGCCAGCACTGTCTTGGCATCAGTGTGCCCAGCCCTGGGCAGACAGTCACAGATTGATGACTGGTATTGCAAGAGGGATACTGTGCCACTTGCAGAGACAACATTTGCAGTTCAGGAGCAGCTCTTCTTGTAAAAAGAGCTGAATTTGTAGTATTTCTTCCTGATCCTGGTAAAGGAGTGGCTGAAGGGATCAGGAGAGAAGGGTTATCCATTTTCACTGGCCCTGTGTGATCTCCAGTGCATTGACTAAATAATAGATTTATGAATTTCTGATCAGCAACTACAAATAAATCTCCTTACCCACCAGTTTTTCCCTTTTTTTTTTTAAATGTAGCATTAAGTTGCTATTTTTTCCCTATTAGAAAGTTTAATTATATCTTTTGCAGTATTTATAGTGCTGCTTCTAACCAGTTACCTGTGCATACAGATATGTACGTGCATACATATATGAAGTGCCTAGACATTTGAATGTCTAGTCCGTAATATTTAGTTTGAACTAAATAACAGAATTGGGAATTATATTTATGGTGATGCAAGACAGTAAAAGGCCGCAAGTTTGGTTTTTGGTCCCATGCTGAGTCTTTAGAACTGGTACTTTCCGAACTATTTTTGATCTAGGAAGACAAGTAGAAGTGATTTATTTGGCAGTAAATATTGAGCTTTATTGTGCCAATTTTACAGAAATTTTGAAGAGTGGGATTGTATGTTTATTTTGCAGAAGAATGTTCAGATTCTTGCTGTAATCATGAATATTGAACAATTACTTCTTACTATTTGACCAGATTGGGTAAGAGATGACCAGAAAAGGAAGAGTAATTTTTAGTTTTTTCTTTGCTATTTCAAAGTTTAAAGAAAGCTTCCTATGCAAGAAATCAAATTTCATAGCTTAATTTGTAGAGTGTCAAGTTTTTTTTAACTGCTATATTTTAATTTCTATTAAATGTAAAGCTTAATTTTCTTCGCTTGGAAAACAGTGTATATACAACAGAATAAAAATGTCGGCTTAAAAGATTCACCATGAAACAAGATCCTTTCATGGTATCTTTCCTACACACTGTAATGGAAATTCTCCTTGGTGCTACCTGGTAGGAATTTGCTGTTCTTCCCTGTAACAATGTGAAGAGTTGTGCGTCTCATCTCTGTGCATGAAGAGGGTTTTCCTCAGGGTGATGAGGAGAATTGTGTTTGTATGATTCTAAGGGTGAAACGTAAAAAGAACTTGAAATGCTTAACCTGAGATAATAAATCACTTTTAAATCACAAAAGTGGTCCAGATGTCTGTTTTATAAGCAGGGCTGAAATCCCTCTCTGCGCATTTTTACCCGCTTGTTCTGCACCCGATGACCTTCCTCAGGCGCTGCCATTCATGTGGCCTCTCCGGTCCTCATGCTCAACTGCGTGAGCAATCCGTTATGTTACAGCAGAAACGTTTTCATCGTGTTTGTCCATCTGTCTTGCTGAAGTGTTTCTCATACAACACGCAGTTACTGAGGATTTTCATGAATTTTCACATCTAATTCACTAAGGCGGCCTTACGGCCACCGTTTGGTAAATGACTTAGCAGCAGCTCGGTGTATCCATGGGATGAGGCGCCATTTTACCTCAGTGAGGCCGGGGCGCCTGTCGTAGCCCAGACACCCCCAGGCCCAGCAGCGAGGACAGGGGGCTGGGGGGCACGCCCCAACCATGGGCGCCATGGGGAAATGGGTGGTTTTTGCCTCAGGCATGTTTCAAAGAGTGCGACATGGGGCAACCATTGCACGGAGGAGAGAGGAGGACAGCCTGAGCCTTCGGCACGCGCCGCAGAAAGAGACGGGCCGCCCTGTGCTCCGCGAGGCACCTTCCCCGTCCCTGCGCAGAAGAGGTGCCCTGTTTGTGCAGCGAAGGGATAAACTGCTGAGCCTGTTTTCTAATTCTGTCACAGCGAGCGAGAGCTCTGCTTTAACTTGAGGGGAAATGCAAGGCAATGTGCTTGAAAGAGAAAATGGAGAAGCGGCCCTGAATCAGCCAATTTGTGTTTAAGGGCTTTATCCTGCTGGCTCTGCCTTTCTAAAAATAAAAAGACTTATTTCCTGGTTTGGAGGAATAAGATAGAAATGATACTCTGGCAAGAAGTGTGTAAAATCAGACAGATAAATAAATTCTGCTTCTCAGACCCGTAAGCTCAATGTGAACATTGCTACACGTGGAGCAAAGCGTGTTCCTGACTGGGGAGCAACCTTGTGCGCTAGCAACGTCCATCCAAGGGCTTATCTGAACTGCTGAGCTTTCCTTTCAATAACTGCTCTGAGTGATCTGAAATATTTTGAATTATTTAAATTCCCATCCAATGTAATTGAATAACATTGCAGCTGGTGATTTAAAATGTTGTTGAATTAATTATGACATTTTGTTAAATTCCCTTTTGTCTTTGCCTATGTCGGCTTTGTATTTCAAAGAAGGCCTCAGCAAAAGCAGACAGTGTCTCACCCGCTGCAGAGCGATGAGTCAGAGATTTGTCAGCTTGAGCGGCCTCAGCCTCGGCGCAGCCTCTCGGCACCGCGAGGCACGTCGCAAGCGATGGAACATGCCTGCTAAAGAGCCAGAGCTGCCTTGCGACGCTCTCTTCTTGTGACCTTGGCTGCTCCAGCCTTTTGTGGAGAGCCAGAGTCACATAAAGAGCAGCAGTGAATTATCTGAAGCCAGCAACAGAGAAGAAGGTAAATTCATGTAGGCAGGTGGGGCTGAGTCTAAAGGTGAGGTACTGGAGCTGCTCGTATCTGTCTTGTGACTCTGTCGGTCTCCTCTGCCACCCACTCGTGCTGCTGGGCCAATGTAGGAGCTCATCTGGCCCCACAGAGAGGTGGCACAAGGAGCTCGGCTTATTTCAGTGAACCAAGACATCCAAAACAGGCTTTCTGGTAAATTAGCTCCATGAATCAGCTCCCAGCGCCAGTGTCAGGAGCTGTGAGAGAGGAAATGAAACAACTGCATCTAAAAAAGCCAGTGCCAGCCATTATGTTGGCTCAGTTAAAACCCTGCCCTTCACCTAAGGAGATTCATAGGAAGTCTAATATGCTGTTGAGTATGCTATGAAAAGGCTAGAACCATCTGTTGCTGCAGCCTTAGAAATCTAAAGGCTCCTTCATTGTTAGTAAGAGCTTAATTGCTTAAATAAGAGCAATGTCTGAGTAATTTACACCCTATAGATGACTTTAGAAATAGCCGAGTAGCCAGATTGCTGCTTTGGAGGCTGCACCAGGCTGCCCGGGGCACTTTTGCGGAGGGCCGTGCCGTTGTCCTGCCCAACACAGCCAGGCCGTGAGCAGAGCGGGTGCCGGCCTGGCCCCCAGCAGTGGTGCCTGAGTTTAGGCCAGAGCTGGTTCAAGTCCTACTGCCTCCTCACTAAAAAGGAAGCCAAAGATGCCACCTATGTTAAAGGAAAAAATGAACTGCAGCCATGACTGAGAATATGTGCGGGAATTATAACCCATTTCTGGTAGCCTGTCAGAGCATTTTTAGGATGCTAGATACCAGTCTGAAGCATTTCAAGTCTGTGTTGAAAGCAGTTTCTTCCCTTGCCCATATCCTGAAGTTTATTTTTCTGTCATCCCTCTAAATTCTTTTTTTCTCTGCCATAACCCAGAGCGTATGGGGATGCTGTGGCTGTCTCCTTGCAGGACGTACACAGCTCCTGCCTGTGATGCCGTTTAGATGGCCCGTGGGTTGTCCTCCCAAAAACAGCTGGCTGTACATGGAGGAGAGGGGATTCACAGCTTCTAGTTTCTTGCCATTCCTTATTGTAATGAGTAGTCCAGGTTTAGTTCAGGATTCTGTGTTAATTTTCTGTTTTATTTATGCTAAGTAGTACACTAGCTTCTTCAATACACTACCCAGATGCTGCTTTTTTTACTTGGACTACCTCTGCCTGATGCTATATTTGATTAATTTTAGATTGTAAGAGAGTTATTGCAGTACTATAATTCTCTATGAGGCACTATGAGGCAAATTAATTTGTTTTGTTACTGAGTTCTTTTTATCAGTTTACTACATGGGAACAGAATTTGTTTCTTATGGCTCAGACAAGTAGTTTTGGCATAATTTTATATATCCTCTTATATGATGCTCATTAAACTTGAAACACGCTTTGATGAGAGAGAAGATCAATGGATTAAACAGTAATTATCTCCTACAAAGCACTGTTCTTGACAGAATAAGTCACATTTACCATTCACTCGGATTTAATGGCAGCAACTTCATAATAAAGCAGATTTTTTTAAAAAACGTACAATTTAAAGTTCTAAACATCCAGATGCAGTTAATTAATCCTATAATGAGGCTTCTCCTACAGCTGACCATCTCACAGGCTTTTGAAGGTGCTAATTGTGCAGAACAATCTGACATTCTTTAAACTCTTTGTGTGGTGGATGCCACGAATGCCTGTGCTGAGCAAGGAGCAGACAGGAAGGGAAAGCGTACAAGTGCCTTTTGGGCAACTTAATTATCGGGACAGGCACGAATAGGCTGACTGTGGAAGATCAGGTTGCTTGTCAGCTACAGGTGTGCAAATACTGACTTGCCCCTATACAGGCTGAATGCTAGCTCTGATAAATAAGAACTTTGGCCCTGATTTTGAACGTAAGCAGCTGTGCAGTTAGCTCACACACTGCTCCCAGCTGCGCTTGCTGCAATCGCAGTTTCCATGCAGGGATTTATCCCTGTCTCAGGGCTTGGCTTATAAGACTGAGGCGGGGGGGGCTGAGTGCTACACACCACGTGCCGCTGGTCTTTGGATAAGATGCACTCCCAAGACTCGTACTTGGACAAGAAAGGCCCCGTGGTGCTCTGAGTCTGGAAGAGGCAAGATGATCTCTAACATCTGGGCCAAATTACAGGCCATGTTGCTGTAATCCATCCCTGCAATCTCTCCGCAGATTCCACTAGTACAATTATTTTATGTTTTTCTTGGTCCTATTGTGTAGATTAGGACCAAGTTCGAGTTGCTAATGTCTCTAACTTCACATGTAACGGGAGGGACTGCAGGACATTGACAGCACCTGTGCTGGAGCTCAGCGCTTACAAGCCTTGGGCAGCAGCTACTGCAAAGAACAGCAGGGACTGTCTGTGATCACCCATTCTGGCCATCCAAAACGCCTTAAGATCTGAAGGCAGAAGGAATATGTTTTCTGTCATTTGGCACCTAAGTAGTTATGTTAAATATATTAAAAATATATATGTAAGCAGTTTTGCCAAATAAAACCAAAATGTTGCCAATTTTGATCCCCTTTAGAGAACAACTCTGTTCCTAAAGAAGAGGAAAGGCAGGCACACGAACTGTTGAAACTGCATGCAATCTCTAACCTGTTGGCTCGCATCCTTATCCATCTTCACAATGGGAGTACCATGAACAAGGAAACCCAGTTACTGTGACGGTGGCCTGTGGCTTGAATGCTGAGTACAGTTTGAGCCCATGAGAGGAGGCATTTAACAGTGCTCCTGGTTGCAGAGCCCTGTGGTTAAAAGACATGCTTGCCGTTTCAAAAGGAACCACTGAAAGAATGGAAAATCATTACTTTGCATTTAAAAGATACTATGCAATTAAAAAATATCCCTGAGACCTTTGTTTAGTGAAGCTGAGACTGAATTATCCATGTAGGGAAAATTTCTACACCTCTTTCAGAGCCCAGAAGAAATACTAGGAGCTGTTCCTAGCTTGGTAGTGAGGGCATTTGCTCCGGGTTTCAGTCGGTGCCTCACAAAGGCATTTTGTTTCCCCCCCTCACATGGTGCTGAATGGATGTATTCCCTCAGGTGCCTCCCCACAACCCCGATGGCTTTCACCCTCCCTCTGCAACACGCCTCGGCCACAGGGAGACCTAATGGTAGCTCTGTTCAGCCAGCGTCGGTCTTGGATTATAAAAAAGCCAGGATACGAAGTAGTGGGAAGGGGGACCCTCCTGCTGCCCTCTGGTCTTGCTGCTCGAATAAGCAGGGTCAGATAAGCCTGGAGGGAGCTCCCGGCCCCTCTTCTTCAAGCTGCCTCGCAAGGAGGGATGTCGGCTGCCTGCAGCGAGGCCCGGAGAAAGAGCCGGCTGCTCCCGGAGCAGAACCTGGCTGGGTGGCAGCACCGGGATGGGCCAGTTCCTGATCCCGGAGCAAAACCCAGCCGGGTGGCAGCACCGGGATGGGCCAGTTCCKSAYSCCGCTCCARRMMGCTCCAGCAAAGCTGCAGGAGCAAAAGCACCAGAGATGGTGCATGCTCTACCACAGGTTGTGTTCTGCAACTAGAAATAAGCCTCATAATATATTTTTAAATAAGCACAGTAGTTTCTATAGAGGCCCTCTGCCGAGGCAATTGCTTTTCCGTGGCTTAGTCATCCAGCACAAAATGAAGTGCCTGCCAGATCTGTTTTGACAGGTGCTGCTGTTTAGTTGAGGCAGTTTCAAGTCATATCTCCAATTTGCTTGTAGGGATTCTGGACTGGATTTTTTTCTCCTGAATTACTTAGTATTGTCCAACTAGAAATTCAACTCCTTTCTGCTCATAACACTCAGAGGTGCAAAAGCAACTTAATATCCTTAGCATACAAGTAACTAACTAGCCAGAATAGACAAAAAAGCCTCAAAATTAGAGCTACAGGGGCAAGATCCAGCAGAAATTGTTCATCCCTGTTTACAGGGCATTCCACAGCACAAAACAATCTTTTACTTGCAGAAGTAGTCTCCTTGGACTATGCTGTACCTAGTCCCTTTCTGGGAAAGGAGCTATGGTACTCAAGCTCTTGAAAAGGGCCTAAAATGAATTTAAAAAAACAAAAACAAAACAAAACAAAACAAACAAACAAACAAACAAAAACCCACCACCAACAAAAAAAACCACCCCTACCTTGGACTTCTGCAAATTTGTAAAGCAGAAAGAATTCTAATGCGACAAAGCAGCCCAGAATGGGGTTCAGTGGCCCTTCCAATAGAACAGTCTACCACAGAGCACTGCAGAGAAAGTCTAAGCTTCCCGAAGTAGTCAAAATGCTGCAGGAATTGCAAAACAACTCATTAAGGAGCCCTGGCTTCTGATTTCCCCAAATTATGATGGAAACAAATCTGAAGACGTCCCCATCTACTAAGAAAAAAAGAAACCTGAACCACCCTGAACATAACATTTGCTTTGCAAGGATATGGAGGAAAGGAGATACTAAATAAATAAATAAAAGATGCTAAATAAACAAATAAATTGTGCAGGTAATTTTTCAGAATTCCCAGCTTGGGTCTGGGAGCAGCCCTCATCTTCCCTCTCTCCAGCAGGCTTTAAGCACAGCATCAACAGCATTTGCTAAATGGATCAAAGTCTCTTGTGGCTCCCAGTTGTCTCCATCAATACAAATCACTCCACAAAGAGGACATGTTTGGGGATAACAAGTCGCAGTGGCCAGAGCTCCCCATGTGCTGGAGACAGGGCAGCCTCCCCGCATCCCGGCTGCGGGACACAGCAGACGGAGCCGTGTCCCCTGCACAGGAATTGCCGCCTGAGGTCAGTGCACGTCAGCCAGCCCAGAGATGGGCAGCAACTCCCTGTCCCAGCTTCTGTTCCCTGTTCATGTTCAGACAGTGTTTTGCTTTAAATGACACTGTTTGGCCATCTGAGATATTTGAGATGTGTTTCCATAGGCCTTCACTGATCACTAGAAAGGCAAATATACAATATACTTAAGTGGGAGCTTAAAGACTTGAAATACATGCTTCTCTATATGCTCTTCCATCACTAAGATATTTAAGCTATCAACATAAAATTAATTTTATAAATCCTTAGCTATGTGAATTTTTCATTAGTTTTGGTTTTGTTCAATTGACAAAATACACTAAGGAATGTAAAAAATATTTATTCAACCTAATTCAACATGACTATAGTCTGCAATACTAAAAACAAGATTTACAACATAGTAATCAAAGAAATGACCTTCTGTCGCCCAGTTAAATTGTTTTATAATTCATACAGTGTTTTTGCAATTATATTTTACAATAGCTTCAATTTTCAGAGAAGACAATGAGCTTTTCAATTGAACAAGTTTCAAAACCACTAATTTGCATCATTCAATTCTTCATGAGACTTTAAAAAACAGTAATAAATTGGTTGGAAATATATACAGTGAAGACCACTGAAAAGATGTTCTCCAAATGAGGAATTCTGTAAGAAAAATGTATTACATTGTTTTAAGACTATCTTACAGAAAGCAGCAACTTTCTGAGGTTGCTGCTGTATATTTAAAGATTTAATATAAAAGTCAGCCCACTCTAAGACAAATATAATCAGCAGACCTACAAGATTATAGTAATTCTTCAGTTATAGCAAGAACCTCAAAGTATTTGATATGAATGTATTATTCGCAATACCTGTCATTTTGAATACTAGTTGGCAATTATATACATTTTTATACAATTCTAAAATATTACATTGCAGTATTTAAGATAAACATACCATAGAAAAGGTACCATATTTTGAATGTCACTAACATACATTATTGCAATCAAATATGAAGCCCACTCTGTATTTACGTCTTTTCTGCTGAAGAGCCAGGTTTGTTTATAGATACTCCCACTACAATACAGTTTTTCCCTTTCCCTGTGCATCTGACATCCTACCATGAACAAGAAAAAAAGAACCTGGAGAAAAACAACAAAGAGGTGGTAAAACGAGGACTTCAAGTATTAAAAACTAGGTTAAGTCTGGTCTGACAAATAGCTATATTAACGCTTGTCAAAATTTAGCTTCTTGTAGTTTATTTCTGTTGAAGTTAAGTTTATAAATATGTCAAATAACTGAAGTGCTAATGTCTTCCTCAGCAGGCTACTCCGCACATATTGTAACAGTAAAGCTTACTGTATAAATAAATTAACTTAGGTTATCACACACTTAATATCCATCCCTTACAGAAAGGAGCCAGGCTGCTGCCTTCCACCATCCAAGCCCCAGGAATGGGCCCCGCTCCGATGGGAACCCCGGAGCGCAGCCCCCCCTTCAGCCAAGGCTCCTGGCCTGGTTTCCTCCCAGGGGAGCTGCCGGGGAAAGGCCAGTCCTGATGCAGAGCTGAGCGGGGTCTGTCAGTTTAAACATTGCTTTAATGTCCAATGTTGTTTGCTCACATTTCTGCTATTTTTACTTGTGCAGATACTTACCCAATCAAAAGGAACAGCAGATACACTTGAAATTACAGAACAACTGTTCTAAAACCAAACTAATTACAAACCAAGTGGCTGAAACTGACTGCTCCTTCTAATTTATGTGAATGGAAAAACAATGTTATCTAGTACCAGGTACAAAACAGCAAAAGTGCCACGAGAAGTAACACTAGGCACTGCTTAAGAAACACCTGGACAGTAATAATCACCTACAAGCCATGCTCATTTTAAAACCTAGTACTTTGGTGGCTAAAGTTGACACATATACGGGTCCTCTAGAAAGTGATCCATCATCTGCCTCTGCTCTGTCTTCTCACTGTCTTACACTCCCTGTTTCACATCAAGAGAAAGAAAAAGGAAACCTTTATTGGCCAGTAAAGCCACAATCACTTCTCCTTGGTAATGACTCATATTTCCTTTCAAAAAATCCCCATCTCAAGTGAGGAACTGGATTTGCCTGGGTATGGAAACACAGTATAGGAAAGGCATTTGGACATGCCAACGTTTTTAATTAGCTACACAGTTTAAAATATTTTGTTCTCTGCAGTTGATGCTTTTTCTTTTCATTCAGCATTTTGGCTCAAAGAAAGCAATTCAGAAGCCTCTTGCCCAACAGAAATACCCCCAAATAATGAAAACAAGTCACATTCTTAGGTTCAGTGGTTGCTGAAAGATTTTACCCTGCCACAAGACAGTGCTTTATTTTAAAAGGAAAAAAAAAATACGAGCAGCAAGTTATCACAATTCTCCACTACTGTGCAATAATGATGGAATCAACACAACAAGGAAGTCTCTCAGATGAATCTGTACAACTTCAGACGTCCCAGCCTTATGCTCCTTCTTGCTCAGGATAATTTAGAATTTTGCGGTGAGCTTGGCGCAAATATTGCTGCTGTTTGAAGTAAACTTTAAAAGCTCCTTTTATAGCAACAAAAGCAATTCCACCCTGAAAGAAAAGGAGATTTTGAAAACCTGCAGAGTTTAGTATCATATCATTGCAAAATATCTTTTTAAATAGAGACTTCTGGCAAAAGACTGTTTATTTTCTGATCAAATAGCGTTTCTTTTGAAGTCAAGCTAATTAGGACAATTCCAAATGAGCATCACAGGCGTAACATTTTCTGTCACAATGCAGTATTACTGAGGTTCATGTTACATAAAGCGATTACATACAGAGTCTATAAATCTTTTTGAAAGCTTCTATTTGCTCGGCAGTTTGACAAATATTCTAAAAAGTCAAAATCTATCCTATTTGAGGAACAAAAGTAAAATGCGGGGATCTATTTGTTCTTCTTCCCTTCTCTGAACAAATATTATACAAGACAAAATATTAGTTACCATTTCCACAGTCAGACTGGCAAAGTCCACTTGCCAAAGGCAAGCGTGGGGCGAGATCAAAACCTGCCTTTGTAAACCAGGAGGCCTTTTTAGAAAGGTTGCACCCTCATCCAGGAATTTCCAAACCCGACCAGATGCTAGGAGTCGGTTCTCCTTTAGCCCACACCGACGGCCACAGGCGCCTCCTCACTCTTCCCTTGCATTCAGGTTCCCCAAAAAGCTCCTTTTTCCCCTCTTTATTAAAAGAAATAAGGGGATGCTTTCAGAGACTTCGCACTCAGAAGCTAATACCAAAAGGCTAACGTACAAACCCTGAGCATTCCCTTGCGCTGACTGTTCTTAAAAGACACCAGTTTCTCACCTTCATTCTCACCATTAGATCACTGGTAAGATCTGACTAGCACCAGCTGCAGGTTTCTACCCTGCCTAGAACTGAGATCAGTTTCTGTGATAGCAGGTCGGTCTCACATACACAACACGATGCCTGTCCACTGCCAAGATCCTACCATAAAAAATGCTGTTCAGTTCTAGTGCAGTTGATGCTCCATTTCCTTAACACCCACCCACAACTTACCTTCACATTCCTATAATATTATTACAGCCTTATGAAACTTATGAAACAAGCAATACCAAATCTTACCAAGATTGTCCTTTGTAAATTTGAGTTAACGCTGCTGAACATCAGTTTGCCAACTATCGTGGCGATGGTTGGGAAAACGAGCGCTCCGCAGAGGATACGAGTAGCAGAGACGTGATCCGCGAGCGGGTTGGCCTCCGCTGGAATACGAGGGACGGGGCATCCAATGCCTGGAGGGACGAGCAGGAGGAAAAGAGGGATTCGTTACAGAGGCACTGCTGCCAACAGCTCACAGAAAGCTGCACGAAAACCTGCCTTTGCCTCTGCCACAAACAGAGCACAGGACACACCAAGAAAACTGGCTTTGCTCTCTATTTTTTAATTAGTGACCCTCTCCTTAGCAAATATTTTATTTCCATTCAATTGTCCTCCTTTCGAGTTTCAAAGTAGCAGCCAGGTGCAGGGAGGAGGGCAAAGGGCTGAGGCCCTTAACTGAAACCCTGTTTACCCTCTGCTCCTCCTCCAGCCAGGTACTGCATGCGCACAATCCAAGCAGAGACAAGATATGACCCCTACTTAGCAGGGCTGAAAACTACTTGTCTGCACCCAGCTCCTGAAGGCACAAGCTCCGACTTGTTTCATCCCATTACCTGGAAAGATGCTGTTCAAAATCTGTAGTTTATTAGAGTATTTGCGCCACAGTCTGAGCACGTAGTCTTCCCATCGAATCATCTTGCCCAATATTAGCATGACTGGGATGGTGGGAAGTCCAATCAGAAGAAATAAAGGATCAGCTCTCTCCATGACATCGAGACCTTCTTTATGACCCACAACCTGGAAAACAGACAAGAAGTTGACTGGGTAACTGACAAATGCCGCTGAGTTCACAAGCAGAGACCACACTGCTCGAGCACCTGGTTTGACTGGGACTGGCCACGCATTTTTACTTTAAAGTACATATATATGAAATATAAAAATAAGGTCTTCCAAAATGTCTAGGAAAACATACGAGTGTAGAATGATTAAGCCTAATCCTACAATCAAAATCAGATGTAACTATTTAAAAAATTAATTGATAGCAATCATCTCAAAACATTGTACATCAAGAACAATTCAATCTATTTTATAATAGTAGATGCAGAAATTGCAGCATTAAGAACTATTAGTTCTCGAAATCATGCAAAAGTGGTACGTTATTTTTCACTCTAGCTGAAGTAACTGCATATCTTTATTTGCACCTTATTTTCAAACAGTTAGTTCTGTTTTAAAGGAAATATTAGACTAGGTCATTATTGAAGCAACAAAGACTGGCATAATAAAAATCTGCTGGCATAATAAAAATCAGAATTTGTTCTTTGAAACACACATATATTAACTACTTCCAAAGGAAGCTCTTTTTCCCTCTCTCCTAAAGGGAACACATTTCTCACTTGATCTGAAGTGCAGCAGGCCTGTAGGAAGCCAAACCAACTATTAGACTAACTTCTCTTTGTCTTTTCTTCAGAAATGAGGCAAGTTTGAAGAGGGAAAAAATCTAATACTTCAGAAAAGCAGAGAAGTTACAGCTGGATTCAAGTACATAGCTATTATATAAAGTCTCAAAGTCAGTCTGATAATCCAAGGAAAAAATAAATAACACAATGGTAGATTTCCTCCAGCTTTGTCTCAAGATAAGAATTACTAAATGTTAACAGGAATTTAGTTCCTGTTAAGCGTTTCTGGAGGAAATAGTCTCTCATGACGTTTCTCATAGGCCTCTAGAAAGACCAAACCCATTAAAAGTGTAATTATTGCATTTGTCAGGCACTGGGCTTCCTGATGTCTCTTTTATTGCTGTTTATCCAGATATGGAAAAATTGGCAGAGTCTTCCCTTGCAGGAGATGTCAAAACCATGTGACAATAGGAAAAAGCAAACAAAACCAGAGAGACAGACACACACACAGTACTTGGTAGCAGGAATAGGTGGGACTGGGAGAAAGAAGGTACAGGCTGAAAACACTGTGGTCTGGCATCTACTTTAGCCTTGTTTTGAAAAAACTTTCCATCTCTTCTTCTAAAACGGGAAGCCGTTTTTTAACCACAGTTTCAACAAATAGGAATAACTGATGTTGTGGTTGCCAAAAGATTATTCCTTCGGGCTTAGCCTACCACTGCAGCCACAACGCCCATTTCTTGTTTTGTCGTTCTCTGTTTGAAGCTTAAGAATTGCTTTTGTGCTTCTCTGGTCCTTCAACCAAGGAAAGTCATGAAGGTCCCTACAGAAGAGGTTCAGTAGAGCAGCGAGCAAGTAGATCAAGATTTGCTAAATTCTGCATTTACTGCAATGTTCCTGTAAGAGCCACAACAAGAACAAAAAGCAAAGAAGACTCCTATGTATGTAATTTGGAGAATCACCCACTGGAAGGGAGGAGGCATTAAATGTCATTATCTGATTTTTATGCAGCCTGTTGACATGGGCCACGTTACCATCAGAGAGACTGCAGCAGCTCAGCTGGCCTCCACTTCAACTGGTTATCGCCACACGCATTTCTGCTCCAAGGACATGTGCCAACAGAACCATGTGGCACAAAATCTTATGACAGTGACAGGTAGGAGTAAATGGGTAGACCATACAATTCAAGAGAAGAAAGAGCTCCTATGTGACTTGAAACCATGCAGGTTAAAGTACTTAACCATTAATACACAGCATTTTGCATTTGTTGTTTTTGCATGAGTTACACAATTCAGAGCATACAAGTCTTCTCCACAAGAAGAAAACAAAACTGGTAAGCTCATGAAAAATTCACTATATCTCAAATGTTTGAGCATTAGCATCAACTTTTTATTTCCTTAGGTAAACAAGAGATGGATCTTATGCCAAATGTGAACAATGAGACACCCTTGGTTGAAGGCCAGGCATTAATAGCGGAGTTTGCCAGCTTATTACTGCTGCTGGCTGTGCTGTGCACAGTAATGAGCTTCATTAGCTGTAGCCCTATGCTTGATCAGTTAAAAGTAAAAAGCTTTCTATCTGCCTAGCTGGCAAATTTGTTAACTGCACTGCAAAGGCTAAGAGCAGCTAAAGCACAGGTTAAACTAGGAAGAAGGCTTTTAATAGATTAAAAAGAAAGAAAAAACCTGTTTTCCAGAAATGGTAGGATTTGGAGAATATATGTGTACCTGCATCACTGTCACAGCTCCATAGGTAACAGCTGTCCAGTAGATAGAGCCCACCATTATTCCAGCTGCAGCAAACGGACATGCCTTTGAGATCAGCCGATCTGCAAGATCCAAAACGTAAACAACTGGACCTATGATAAAGAGAAGTAAAGTTTCAAGATGTGTATAGAAACATCCTGAAGCAAGCTCTCAGCACACATTGCTGCCAAGAAAGCGTAAACGTGGCAAAACAGGAGCCTGACAGCCCACGTGTGCTGTTCACGTGAGAACAGGCAGGTAAAAAGCTACTGGGCTAAACTCCTCACTTGCTTCCACCTCTCATTCCATTCACTGCAACATCCTTCAGAGAGAAACATGCTGGTTACAGCACTGAGGCTGCACTGGGGCTTTACTGCGTACATGTGTAGCCAGAAGGGGCCTAATCAGGCTAATCCTAGTAAATTCATTTGTTCTAGAAAGAGATGTTAAGTTTTCACCCTCCTGAAAAATTAGCTAAAAAAACAATATATTTTCATGTTTTATAACAAATACCTTAACTATTCCATACCCGAATGGAAAATAAACAAGTACGGTTGATAACTTAGTGTCTTGCCACGGTGCCGCAAACACGGTTCTACATAAAGACTGTCTTTGAGCCAATTTGCACTACAGGTCTTGTCTAATTTTTTTTTCTTCCCCTGCTAAAATCATTAATGAAAATTCTTCTAAAAAATCAGTATTACTTTTCTGTAAAGTACTCTCCATTTTTCATTTTTAAAAAGGACAGTACAGCATTTAACATTTAATGTAAACAGTAGTGGTGACATCCAGACACTTTATACAAGGATTGCAGCAAACTGATATTTGTGCAAATACCATAGTGCAGAGGGTACAATTTAAAAACATCTATATAAGTGATATGTAATCTTGACAAAAGTAATGCAAATTGAGTAAATTATGTATCCCACTGTGCTAAGCAGCCCTAAACAGCTTAGACACTTTTTCAACACAATCTCTATTCCAACTCTGCTGCATCTTCCAGTTTTTACCCTACTATTCATGTATTTTGGTTGCCTTTCTGTGCCTCTTCTAGTGTTATGTGTATTCCTTGTTTTAGTTGAAGCTCTAGCTTTAAGGGTTGGCAGCATCTTCCTTGATGGCTTGCAAGACAGTAAGCATCTCACCAGCTCTTGCCTTCCAATATAACTAACAAAGCTTAATTATATAGATAATTCATTCTCAAGTATCCTATCACGTTTCCAAAGAGGGAACATTTTAATAAAAAAAATAAAAAAGAACAGACTGTTCAACTGTTATTTGACTTTCCAGACTTATCTAACAGTATGTGGAAGGTGGCACCAAGGTCATAACTGCACATACTAAGTGCACAGGAGTTTGCACATCCTGAAGGGTTCTCACAGGCACTGAAAGTAAGCTGGAAAACTGTTTGGAAAACTCACTCACCCTTACAGGAAAACTGACTTAAGGACTGCTATATAAGTATCTTATTAGTAAGTTAACATGTTTTATATTTTTAGTATCATCAATTTACTGTATCATTTTCTTTACCATGCCTCAGCATGCTCCACCCTGTCGATATGTTCACCCATACCAAATTTCCTGTCCTCATAATTGAGTCAGGCCATTTATTAACAAAGGGGCTCTGTTTCTAAGAGCTACTACCACAAGGTATTTTCAATCACTATGTTAAAACTGACTGGAAAATGACAAGCTGTAAAGTGTTGTCTTTGAAATTCCCTAAAATTTACTCGCTATACAGCACTTTAAGTGCTAATTTAATCAAAATTTAAGTTTGCAGCTATAGCAGTTGCAGAAAGAGCTTCACAGGATAAGCAAACACAGAACTGATGTAAAGGTGAATCAGGAACAACAGAATCAGATGGGAACAGACAAATTCATCTTTACAGTATTTTGTTTATGTGTAAGATATTCTAGGTGTTAAATTGGCAGTTATTTCATCTTATATGCAAGAAAGGAGAATAACAGTACAGTTTACTCGGCTACATTTTTTTTCTTGACCTAATCAATACCCTCTTGTAGAAAATATGGATGAATTGCAGCCCCGCTCTGGAAAAATGGCAACCACTGCTATTTTAAAAATATTTGAGATATACTGTGCAGGGTCTTCCTTGCATCTCATCTAAGTAGATTCTGCAAGAATCTCTCCAGCTTCTCTTTCACCTTGACAAAGCAACCTAGAACACTGCCTAACAACCAAATACAAATATTCTTACGTCTTCAATCTAGAACAATATTCACTCTTGAATACTTCCTAAGCAGAATGAAAATATGGTTTCAGGTAATGCATCATCTTGCTCAGCAAGGTTCCTTCCCTTAAATTTCCTTTGATAACAGTTTCTCTGCAGGCTCAATAAATCTGGCAGGTTTTAATGTGCTAATGTGTCAATTGCTGAAAGTCCCTCTTTGCTCAGCAAGGAAAAAAAGAATCACATTAATCCTAAGTTTAAATAGGTCAATCACTTAAGACTTATCAATAGACCTAACTAGGGAAACAATCTTTACGATATAATTAACTAAGGCAACACAGATGTGTGCAGAACAAATTGTTTCTGCTTGGGGAGCAGAATGAAAACAATTTCAACGGAACTGACAAAAAAAAGGAAAGAAAAAAAATACAGGAACCATACAAAGAAATAGCTCGTTATATTTTTGTTTGAAATTGAAGTGGTCCATTTCTTACCTAGCTTTGGAAATACTATTAAATATTCTGCATTGCACTGAGGACAAGCAACTCTAGCAGTACTGTTTCCTCTCTGCTTTTCATCCACCCAGCGCTGTAGACAAGTCTGATGAACCCATTTCGTGGATCCCCTGCACCTGCAAGGTCTCACCCACTCCGCTGTCCGATCATCCTCATCGGTAGCAAAGCAAACCCAGCAGCTTCTGTAATCACAGGAAGAGGAGGAAAAGTCATTTATATTTGCTCCTGCTTTTAATCCTACTTTTAAGCATTTAAAATAAAGTTTCACAAGTAAAGACGTTTACAAAACCTGCACCTAGACAGGATTATGCTTCTTCATTTATTCTTAACCACCACAAATACTCTGTACCACAATCTAGTTTGGGTGTGTTATCATCTTAGACAAGTAAGCAGCTGTTTCTAATGTATTTTGAATTACTAACTAAAATTTATAAGGTAAATAACAGAGATTACAGTATTCAGTCTCTGAATAATTCAATGTATAAGTCTTCATGTTAAAATATTGATATTATATGAATATTGATATTAAAATAAAATTATAAAGTATTTCCAAGACATTATTCTTCTTCACTACAGAAAGTTCTGTTCTTTAATTTTTATAACCAGATAGTTCTTCAAAGTATTTGAGTTTAATTTATTACTCAATAAATCCCTTAGGAAAGGGAGAAATGCCAGCGTGAGAGGCTACATGACCTGGAGAGAGCTAATGCTAAGAATGCCCTGAGAGCTACTCCGAGCATTAGGGCAGGTTGCTGGAGACTTTTCCAGCTTACAAAAGAAAGCGAAACATGCATCAAAACTAGCAAAATACCAAATACACGGCCACAACAATTATTTATTTTTACAGTGAAATAACATCTACGAACTTCCATAACTTTCATACTGAATTGTGAAGTTGAGATTAAACTAGTATCTAATGACTAATGACCTTCTTGCAAAGCTAATCTACTTCATTTTAAGAAGTTTTATATGAATAATTCATAGTTACCTTTTTATAAAAGCACATTCCAAAAGCATCCCTACCATCTAACTACCAAGGTAGTCTCAGAGATCATCTTGTAAACAGTTTTGCGGAACTATTTTCATGTTGCTGTTTTGTTCCCACAACTTGAGAAATGTGATTAACATGAAACAGTAAAAGGCTTCTCATGTGCAACTACTAACAGATGGCAATTCAGAGAGCACCAGCAAATTTCACAGCTTTTTATTATCAAACAAAAGAACGTTAAGATTCACAAAGAGTGATCACAATTGTCATTTCTCCATGAAAACGTGTTACAATGGCTAATGATGCCTTTTCCTCTCCCTCCCCTGGCATTTGTTGACAGTTATTAGCCTTCCTCCTGTGCCTTAAGTGCTCCCCTACCATGAAATTTTGCCCTTGTTTCGGCTTCTCAGCTCCTCCTCACTCTTATTCCCTCTCCTCCATATTTTTGTTCCTGCCCTCCTGCAAGCCACTTCTAACCTCTGCCAGCACCGGGGAGAACAAAGTGCAGTTCAGAAACGTGTGCCAGTTTGTCACACGCTGCCTTGAGCTGTGACTAAACAGAGGCATATTCACTGCAGACCAGATCACCAAACTTAACCTGACAAATTTCTACTCAGCTTTACGTGTGCTAGAGATTTTCCCTCTCCCTTTCTACCCCCTTTAAAAACAACAACATTGCAAACCTGGCAGACCTTAGAAGGAAATGACATGCACAGCAGGAGACCAACATCAGACCAGACCCTCCCAAAGCAACAGTTGCCTCTACTTTCCTCCTTTGAAAGCTCTCAAACTTGAGCTGCATCAGTTTGTCTTCAGGGCGGCTATTCATTTTGCAGCCTAACTTCTTGAATCAAAACTGCAATTTGTTCCATTCATCTTAATACTAATGTGCAGCTGATGTCTGACTTTTTTTTTATTTAAAAAAAAATTTAATTAAAAGAAAAAAAGAGGAAGAACAAACAAACAAAAACCACCCCAGAGAATTCTGACGGGAGGCACTCCTGTGATACCATATATTCTTTTTACTTTCACAGTACCTGGATGCCCACATTGCAGTCCTAAAAGGACGGACCTGTTAACCCTTCTAAGCAGGAAGAAAAACAGATCAGGCACAACTGGTGAGAAACTGGATGAAAATGCCAAGACCACCCTTCAACGCACATTTTTTATGAAGCAAGGCAGACAGCTTCATTGACTGCGCTAGACCAGGGACTTCTCGAGGGGCTGAAGTTCTAAGCAGGTTTGTTAAATTTCTGCTTGCATTAAAGGAAAAAACATTTCCTGGAAGAAAAAACAATGTAACACAATGCTACTGATGATCCTTCTTTATACAGTTTTGTTGTTGGCTACCTTCAGAGAAAAATTTCACTGCAACGTCTCTAAATTTGCAATTTAGCCTTTTTTTTAAAAGCAACAACAATAGCAACAAAAAATATTAAGGTCTTCACAATAGAGCTTGTCAGATCTGTGGGCTGCGCTAAGATGTGATGGCACCCAGCCTCTAAATCTAGAATCTATTCTAGAGTCTCTTCTAATTGCATTGGTTTTAAGCATGAGCACAGTCCTGCCACATTACAACTTTACTGAATTAGTCCATGAAAGCTCTGCAGACTAAATTCTGTGCAATTTTTTTGTTAAGGTTTAAAAACAAACAAAAACACATCTTTTCTTTCATCTAATCTCCTGCCAGGCAACTCCAGCTATATTTGAAAGCCAGACAGAGCCATGAAGAGAATAACAAAATCCTTTATGGACTTACACCTTTAGCACGTCATGAATAATGAACAGCTAATTGCTTGTATTCTGTCATCAGCTTTATCGCTTTCTATTGACAGCGGCTGTAGCAGAAAGAGCTAAATAAAACCATTTCAAAACAAGTATCTTGGCTCTTGCCAGATTTTCCATTTTCTTGTACTGAATAAAATATGACCTTGATTCTTACTACTGAATCAGGTTGCTACTCAGATAACCTGAAATAGAAAAGGCTGACAAGGTAGAACAAAGCGTTGTTTGATAGAAACTCAAACCTCTTTCCTTGATGACTTTCTACAGAGCCAAATCAATAACACTAATGTATTTTTCCACATTTTCTTGGCAAAAAAGAAAAAAAAAGAAATATCATTACTTCAGCCTTGAACGTATTTTAACTGCCTTTTAAATTCAGCTCACTAGCATCTAAAGCTCTCCAATCTCAAAAATTCTATTCTCACTCCAAGAATAACTCATTTAGTGCATCCGCTTCACTCGACCACACATAAACTTTTTCAGGACACTGTGTGTGTTAAGAACGAAGTGTACGCGGCAGAAGCTGCATTAACACTGAAGATCCCACATTCCAAATGTTACATGACTAATCAAAAAAGCTTGTCCTAATATCAAGTCAAGGCCTGCCTAAAAACAGATTGCTCCAAATTACAAGTTCTTCATCCCTAAGGAAGTCGTACACTCTTAGTTCCTGAACACCATCAGGATGCATCAGTACCAACAAGCTTCACTAGAGGCAGGCAGTGTGCTGCTTTAGGCATTTAAACTCTTTCTCAAGGTTATTTCTTCTCTCCAAGCAGTCTCAGATGAGAGACGAGATGGGTGGGAGCAGAATTCCTTGCAGCACAGCTTAATTTTCAAGACAAAAGGGTTTTCAGATCTTTAATGCCCTATCAGCATGGTTCACAATTGTGTTCGCAACAATTAAGGGAAGATGACTAACGGCATTTGGACAGCACTGCTATGGTGCAGTGCTGCAAGAGATGAGGCAAAATACCTTGGATGTTTTTCCAGTGCTGAGGGCCACAGATGTATGTACTGCAAGTAAAGACACAGAACTTCTCCTCTGGGAAAAAATTGCTTTTTGCAATACCTAGCACTTCATAACCATGAGAACTGCAGATCTGAATATGCAAGAAGTCCTCTAGAACTATGAGCCAAGAAGCTTTTTTACTCCAATTACAGATCCTTTGAAAGATGAAAACAGTATCTTTTATAGAAACCTTTTCTGCATTTCAATTACATAATATATAATATGTGATATATAATTGTATATATAATTCTGTCAGCACAGCAGGAATTTGCTGGTAGTGAAGTATCTTTTTTTTTTTTTTTTTTTGCTAGGTAGTAACTGATTTAATACCTTAATGCAATTAAATTTCATATCTGAAAGGAAAGAAAAAGCGGGGAAAAAAAAAAAAAAAGGAGTACAACTGTTACCAATGACAGCATGGCAAGCCAATGCAGTGCAGCATGAAAGTACATCTTGGAAGAAATGACCTGAAAACCATTTCAATACCTCGCCATGGAAAAGGACTGTTCCAAAGGATGACCCACCAACCGGCTGTTTGGAAGAGCACAAATCTTCATGGGTGTCTGTGATAAAGTGTTTTATGCGCTGTCTCTGCTAACAGATAAAATATCATTGATGAAAAACAGTAATAAATTTCCATTAAATATGCCAACATCACAGAAGTCATATGCAAGTGGGAAGACTGGAGCATCAGAAGATCAGGAAAGTTACCTAGCAAAAGACAACACAGGTTAGCTGCTTTGGAGCTATTAAGGATTTTATGATGAGAAAATAGCAACTTCCCCTCTGAGAAAATGTAAGGAGGAAAATGCTTCACTGCAAATGCTACTGCTTTTTTACCTCCTCTTCCAGCATAGGAATGATTCTGCAGGAGAAAGCGTCTCATGCAGGAGGGCCAGTTTCTGGTCACAAGGGACCACGAGTGTCGCCTGCATGTTCCTGATAAAGGCTGTGAAGAAGGGAACACTACCTCACATGGCATCCCTGTGCTGAAAGATAAGGGTTCAGCCGCAAAAATCTAAGGCAACAAGGCGAGCTCAATAACAGATTGCATATAGTTCCTGCCCAGCACACCAGTTAGCAGATGAAGCCAGCACCTTTCAGGAATATACAGCAAGCACCACTATTTCTCCAGCATTTGCCCTGATTATCACTCACAGCATAAAATACTTCATCTTCAACACAAGGGGTCTATTAAATCCCTAAAAAAAGGTCCTAATACTGTCCTAGTGGTGGGAATTCCCCACTCCCCTCCTGCAAAAAGCAAGGGGAGATCACTGTAAAGCTGGCAGTCTCAGAGGATGTTTCATCATGATTTCTGGGTATCCTTTTTAAAGCAGCTTGATATGGCAGCCATATGCTAGACTGGATCGTTACACTAGAAAATGTGCTGTCTCCTTGAAAGGAAGTCTTAAAGGGAAGTTTCTGTAGCTAATATGACCCAATCCCCAATTCTCAGCAGCAGCTGACAGAAATCTAGAAACAACAGGAATCTAGTCTTGACTATACAAGTAGTGCTTTCATCAAAAGCATCAGGAAAAGGTCAAAAAAAAAGAAAATATGGGGTGAGCATATGGCCACACCACGCAAGAGCTCTGAACTCCAAACTAGGTATTTGTCAAGATATTAAACAACTCGAGCCATGAACAACTAAAAGGCAGTAAGCAGACAATCATCAAAAGCATAAGCAAAACATGGAAAACAGAAAGGGTACAAGAAGGATCTGGTGATTACCAAAAGTTGCTGATATATAAACTCAACTTTAGTTCCAAGTAAGGAGAAATAGTCTGAGCTTGAGCTGACTGCACTATATAAAGGCAGACGTGAATAAAGGACAGCTCAGAGGATCTTGTTGGCAACTTTATAGCGTGTGGATAAAATCAAATGCTTGAGTGTCAGCCACTGTCCATCCTGCTGTACCCGACCAGCCCAAGGCTTTATGTGCTGCAGGGCCATGTTCAGCCTAGGTATAGACACATAAATGTGTACATACAAAGACACACCTACGCAGTCTTCGGTGATCAGATACAAACAGAGTCATTTAACACACATTAGCCGCTGATATAAGATGGCAGGCTGCATATGAAAGTTGATCCTGGTCTTCCTTTAAACTCTCCCAGAGAAGAGGAAAAAAACAAAATAAACTACTAGACCTTTCCTTGCAAAAACTAGAACTCTGCTAGAAGCTGCAGCCACCCAACTCTGCTCCTAATTAGGAAGGTGACATTTTAGACTTCTTAATAAAGCAAATAAAATATTTTTTTTTTCTTCACAGCAATTAACCTACTCAAATATACAGAAAAAATAATCAGTGTGACAGTAACGCACACTACCTAACTAAATTAATAGTATTTTAAACACTATTATAGCTTTGAAGTTTTGAGATTGTTTTCTTATGTTTGTACCCTGCAAGACAATGCATGCTTAAGCTAGATCTGCTACTGCTCCATTAAAATGAATTCATAGTAGAAATTAAAAACAAACAGAAAAAAAACACTTTTTTCACAGTTTCAATGAACAATTACCATTAATGATTTTAGCAGTATAAAAGAGCCGTATCATCTAATGCTGTATAGATGATTTTTAACACATCTTTCCAGTTAACTTCTCCTCCATGCTATGGTTTTGCATTGTAATTTCAGTATTCTTCTTTAATATCCACTGAAGAAAGAAACTTAATTTACCTCTTATTTCAATAGTGAAGAATGAGAACGACACACTAGCTGCTTCATCTGCTCTCAGGAAAAAAGATAACACTCTTAACAAATCTAATGCAGAACTTTAAGATAAATTAAATATTCCGTAAACTGAAAGATAACAATGCACAGTTTGCCAAGGCTTGAATTTAGGGTTCTATTTTCTCTTGCAACTAATGACATCATTAACACTGATGACTTATAATGATTTTTATGCTGGAATAATTATTCTCAGGATGATTCTTCTAAGCACACCCACATCCTCTGTCTGCCCTTCTAAACTGCCACTATGATTCATGCTCCACTGACATACACTGACTTGGGAAAGCTGTTCAATCCCCAGCTAAGATTACATAGAAATATATGAACTAATTAGAACAAACAGTTGCAGATATTAGTAGGAGAAAAGAAAGAGAGATGCATGTTTTTATTTTCAATGATTTGAAAAAAATAACAAGTTCCAGGATTTTTCCATTTTGTTGTTAACGGATAGTAGAGAAACTAGTCCAACCACAGTGATTTTCCAGAAAGCTACCAGCTTTCCCAACCTTTATCTGCCCAATTGCCCAACACTTCAATCACACACAAAGTTTTATTTCAGCACATGCACACACACAGCCCTGGGCTGTCAAAGCAAAGCACATTAGCAAAACCCTGCCAAGCTGCCAGGCTGAAAAAGACCCTTTACTTTTGCCCCTCTGCATATTAGAAATTCCCCACAGATTGAGATACAACATAGTCAAGCCCTTTCCAAGTTCTCACTGCATTTAGTTCTTAGCTTGTCAAAGACAAGATGGACTTGTCAGAGGAAAGAGGAGAAAACAACCAACAAAACCAGAATATCAGTAAAGCCCCATACGTTACATTTGAATTATGAACAAAACAAATTGTCATGACTTTTTTTTTTTTTTTAAGGCATAGACCTTTTGAAAAGGCCTCAAAATTCACTGTTCTGAAAGACTTTAATATTATCATACTCTCCCATTTTTCCAAAGGGAAAGACTAAGGAATCACCAAAGTATTAAATAAAAACTTTGCTGTTACATACATTTGTTTTATTTCTTAAAGGGGATAACAAAGAAAAAATCCAGAGCTGTTCTAAAACACTTAATTAGGTAAAGCTGTAAAACTACTGCTCAAATATGATAAAAAATTATAATCATAATTAGCACCTTGGAACACAACTCTAATAATTTAAAATACTGAGCGTCAGCTAGAGGGCAGCAGCACTTGACTACTCTAGTGAGACTCAGGAAGAAATCTAAGTGACTAACTACAGTAAAAAGCACCCCCAACCACATACACAAATTACTTCCCAAACTGAAATACGGTTTGAAAGTTATTTGAAAAGGGAAGCTGAACAAATAATATCTATGCATAGAAAAGACTGAAGAATTCTCATAGCAGTAAGTCGATTCCTTAAACTTTTTTTTAATAATACAGACAGCATGCTAAATAAGGAAAACAAATTGCCTTAGCAGGGTTTGACAAAAATAGTGGTACTCATTAATCTAGAAAGCAATAGAGGACTTAGGACAACTAGCAAATTTCATTTTAGAGAGCATTTTAAAATTACTTCCTTGGATGTTCCCTTAAACACTTTTCTTATGTTTCAGTAATAATTTGCCTGCACTATTCCCAGTATTGTACTGGAATGTGAAGAAGTTGCCTGGAAGCTCCAATGATGAGACAATAAACGAAAACCAGAAGAAAACTCTCCAAGTCTTGCTCCTTGCAATGTCTAGCTGCAGAACAGCACAGTGTCAAAGCATAACAGAAGAAGTGCAAGGCTGGATCAGCGAGAATCCATACCCAGGTATTTACCCTGGCTGAAGAAAAAAAAGCACTTAGGACATTTAAGACACTTCAAGAACCCCAGGTGGCAAGAAGGCTACACATGTTCATTGGTAACATGACCTGTTAGTACGGCAGAACATCTCCTGTTTTTGAGTGGCTAGAGTGCCTGACTTGTGCACAAATACGAGATTATTTAAAGAAGAATGGATTAGTACTTGAGGCTGTAAGAACAATTCTTCCTTCTAGCAATACTGCCAGATTGAGTAAAAGGAAAACGGTACCATTCCTTAGGAACATACTATCTGTATTTCATTACGTGTTAAGCTTTACTTTTTGACCGTTTCTGTGGTTACCAACAGCTCAAATATACCTGCCGGATAACAGAAATAATCATATCTATCAAAAACTTCAATCTGAAGCCTCCTTGAAAAAACATCTTTAGCTATACCCTTGATCATAGTTATCATGACCTGAATTCTACTGTATTTGGGAAGGAAAAAAATATATCAAGAGCACATGAGTCATTGTTTTCAGTAGCTCAGTCAATATCCTCTGCAGTTAGACAGAACATAGTAACACTTAAACAACGCCAATGTTAGGAAAAAAATGTTAGAAAAAATAAAGAAATAAAGAACAATGTACATAAAATCATTTCTTTGGCTGTCCTTGTAATTCTAAATAAAGAGAGTTGAATAGAGGATAGAGGAAGGTTCACGTGACAAATATCAATGTACACAATAGAAAAATCAGTCTGAAGCTCTAAAATACTGGAAGCTCTTTCTTAGTTGAAAAAAAGATTCAGAGTATGATAAGATGCTCTGCTAACACACTGTTATAAACTTAATTATACACTCAAGAGGTTCCCCAGACCATATTTCACAGAAAAGAACCTTTCAACATTATAGAATTGTAACCTATCAACATTACAGCTTATCATAATAGCATAATAAAGATGTTTACAACAAACTGGTTCCTTGGTAATGCTGCTCATGGGCCAAGGTTAAGTATTACTGCCCAATTACTTCATTGCTGTGTCAGAATTGTGCTATTAGCTACGTCACTTGATTAGCAATATCAATTTCCCCCCATCAATAACCAAGATGATTGATCCACATATCACAGCAAGAGTTAAACTGAGTTAAGGGAATTTAACTAGAACCTTTATTTCTTCAAATTCTGTGCCAAGGAATAACAAACATTAAAGTATCTCCTATCTCTTTTGCGGGATTTACTTTTCCACAACAGAAGGTTAGCCTTTACTTCCCAGCCTCCTTAAACAAGCACTAAACATACTTATACTTTCAGAGAACAGCATCAGAATATTTTAAGTTGCTGTTTTACACTAGAATGTTAAATGCAGCTGCTGGTCTTTAAAAATAAAGACAGACAATTAGTTTCCACTAATCAAGCATTAAACTATTTGAATTTGAGCATTTGGGAACGAAGGGAAGAGAGTTGCACCAGAAAATGCAATGGTATTTGTGATATGCATTACAAAGTAGTTGACAGATGTTACAAACATCAGAAGCAGCATACATGCAGAAGGCAGCAGTTTTGAGCTGCCTAAAGCTGTACCCATCTGCTCCTATGACATTAAACATTAAACTGCTTCTATGACAAGCAAAAGCTAAAAGCCCAAAATAACCAAGTTGAATTTCATTCAAAGAGTGGGTATTACATGAACTCAGATTCCTGCAGCATCTCTTCAGTATCACACAGGTAATTTTAAAACGTAAATTAATCTTCAGGTTAAAATCTATTAACATTGACTCAAACATTTAAGAACCCAAAACTTAAGGCTATTAGCTTTCTTAGCACTTAGATAAAATAATCATATAAGAAATAAGAATTTTAACTTTTTTGTACATACACCTACATGGTTAAACCTATCTTACAGGATAAGCCATTTGTTCATTTTGTTCTTTCTATAAAAATAGGAAGAAAAATAGGAAGTGCAGTCCTAAAGCTGCAGGAATTTGCAGGGAAGAGTCCAAAGCAAGCAAATTGCTTTGAATTCAGAGTTTATATAACAGAGATGATTCTTCAACTTGATTCTCAATGTGCAATTTTTTTAATACAAAATTTTAAATAAAGCAAAAAAAACATAAAGCACTCCATCGGGGCATTAATAGCTAAAGAGCAGCAAAAATAACCATCCAAATTTGGCAAGTAGTGAAAATTAGGAAGGCTGGGCAGTCCATATAAATGTGAACAGGACTTCAAGATGCCTGATCACAGCATTAAGTGACTCTCCTCTGCTCTCAGCAGAGACGACCCTGCATGACTCACCAGCAGAACAATCACAAGCACTCAGCACATGGCTTGCTGTAATTATATCCTACACAGAAGGGTAACTGAATTAGTCCAATATAAAATATCCACTTCTAAACAAAGTATTCAGATCCCAGGAGCAGCCATTTAAAATGAGATAAACACAAAAGCCAGCTACGTGAGATACATTATGGTTTCTCAATACTCAATTCTTGAAATACAGAAGGTATTGTTCATGATAAAGTCTAAGCAAGAAACAAAGCAACTAGCAGAGAAGTTAAAACAGCAGCAAGAACAGAGAGTCAGGAATAAAGTGTAGCTAAGCTTGCCTGTGCTAAGAGAAACCTTGTCCAAGGCAGGGATAACCCTGTTTTTCTCCCTGCATCAACTTCACTTTCCTACCAGCTAAGAGTAGAAGCCCATTTCCTTTCTAGCAGACATGAGCCCAGAACAGCCCGTCCTCTATGGATGTGGTCATTTCTTTCCAAGTGTGTAGATCCTACTCTAAAGGAAGAACAGAAAGTCACATACTTCTAAAGGCTCAAAGGCATCAGCTGAAAGCCATGGCAAGTCCTCTTCCAACAACAATCTTAACCTCTGTTACACTGGTTGTATTGTGTGGGAAGTTAATCAATTCCTTGGGGCAGGGCAGTGAAGGGAGGCAAACCTGATCCACCAAAGCAGAATAAATAATTTGAAAACAAACAAACGAAAAAGAACCCAAAACAAACAAAAAACCTTACACAAAGCCTGTTCTTCAAAGTGCTTTCCTTGGTTTATTCTGCATCTCTTACGTGGTTGAGCTCCACTCTTATTAGAGTTTTATTGAGGGGTCAATGTTGGCCAGTGAGACAACTAACAGCACACAAAATCCATCAGCAGTGTAGGGAGTTATGAATAAAGGCTTCAAATCTAGAATGGAGGGCCACACTGCACTAGCTACACTAATTACATTGCCAGGTTTGCAGCCTAAAGGTCTCAATCTTAACCCATGACTTGAAGCATCGAACAGTTAATAGTACGAATAAATCCCAATCAATGCTCACACTTTAGAAAAGGCCAAGGACAAAATTCAAACCAAAACAACTACCCAGATGCTAACTGGAATAAGATGAACAGCTGAATGAGATGCATAAAGGCATTGCATATGTAATAGCAGTAATAAGCACCACAGAATCAGACCACAAGTTCTGAAAACTTAAAAACACACAGATTTGTTTTTATTTGTTGTTGCTGTTGGTTTATTTTTTTCAACTTTTGAGTCTCATTGCTAGCATCTTTCTGACAAATCCATGCTCTGGCAAAACAAGAAACTTAGCTGCAACAGTATTCTCCTCTTGAAAGGATAAGTAATTTCTTAAACCAGATGCAATGCTGAATTTATTTTAATTGTGTGAGAAGGCTATTCACAATTCCAGTTGAATTGTCTCCTTTAAAAAAGGAAGGATAACATGGGTACATGTTAGCATTGACACACCAAGCAAGGCAGAAATAGTCCATGACAGAGAGGAAAAAGGTGGTGTGTGATTAAATATTCATTTATGGAAGACAGCAAATTGATCATTTTCAAACCAGAAAATAAATTAGAGGTAATAGAGATGACACATTTATGATAAATCTAATGATCTTAAAACAGAAAACAAAACACTGACTTCTTCCACTATATTACTGTATTAATCAAATATTTACACCATGTAGGCGTTATACCAGTATGCAGCACTCAGAGCTAACATGCAAACTGCAGGTTGACAGAATGGTCTTGCCACTGCCTTCATTTAAGGTTATTAAAAATGAACTTTTCAAATGCTGCCACTTCAAAAAGCAACAATCCAACTAAAACACATACACACAAAAAGCTGCATATCAAAACAAACATGAGGAAAGAAGAACTATCAGCAGTTCTGGCAATCCCCAACTCAAGTGTTCTGAGAGAAGGCCTAGTGCAACAGCATCACAGGCAACCAAGGCCCTGGCAATAACATGCAGGGTACAACAGAGAACTATAAAATGGCAAACTGATAGGATGTAGCTATTACCATTAAAGAAAAAGTAAAATGCATAATCTCTGCTTTAAAAATATGACTAGGGCAACAGGAAAGTCAATTTGCATTTGAAAAGTTCTTTACAGTTCTTTACCCTTTTATTAATAACGTGTTATTTCCATACTGAAATTGCATAATGACAATAAAGTAAGAAAGAACATAAATGATGTGAAAGAATGAGGAATGCTAAGCAACAATTTTGAAATGTTATTAAAATACTTTACACTGAAGCAATCCAAATATTTTCAACTTAAAAAAAAAAACCACAGAAGTGTGCTTCTACACAAAAGAAGTACACTTCTGTGTGCTTTTAGAGGTCTCTTGCTTCAAAATCCTTCTACTGATATTGGGCTGTACTCTAAATTAAAATTCTAAATAGTTGGCTTCTTACCACTCTGTTCTCTACTTCCCATGCTACTGTTGCTAAAGTCTCTTAAACTGAGCCCAATGAATATGAAAGCTCTAGTCCTTCTTTTCGTAACTTCCTTAATGTGTAAAGTTTATTTTTTATTATTATTTATTATTATTATTATTATTTCTTCTACTATTCTTGCTGCCCAGGAAGCAGGGCTCTCTTTCTAACTGTTGCATATTATCAACTCTGTTGATCTTCCTTTACTGGAAAATATCTTTGAAAAGGGCTAGATATGTGCACAGTAGTTTTTGCAAAGCTGAAAGAAAGGATTAAGAATATCAATCACATATCTAAGAATTAAAGGACAGTAAACTGGTTTGGCCGCTACTTAATAAAATATGGAAACTTTTCTAACTAGTTGTACCAAGTTTCCATTTTTTTTTTATTAACTAGTCTTTCGTGATAACTTTTAACTAAACCTTTAACTTTAATAACTGATAACTTTAATAACTGATAACCTTTAACTAAACGCCCCACATAATATTCCACAATTTTTTTTAATACAATTTGCTGCAACAATGTCAATAGTAATCCTTTTCTCTTCAAGGATATACAAAAAATGCCAAAAAAGACAGATTTTTTGCAGGCTCTTGCATGACACAGCCCCAAACACTGCCACAAGCACCAGAAAAAGGCTTCTATTTTACAAATTAATGCCAATCAAGTTGGATCTATTTGCAGTCTGCACAACACCATCTCACAAATAGTTTCAATGGGATTAACTAAGGACTTCAAGACATGATACTAAGCAGTGAGACATTCACTCGAAATACTGTGACTTTCTAGGCCTCTGAAAAAATGTGCATCGTGAAGAGTACAAACTTCAGAAGAAAGATGAGAATGTTAGCTGCAGAGAAGCTGATTCTCTTCCTGATCTTTTTTATTAAAAAAACTTCCTCCATAACAATGCTACCATCCTCCACCCACCTCATGCCCTGTATTCCTTACGTTCAGAGGAGATATGCCAGGCTAAACATTTTCCTGATAGTATCTCTAAAAACCCATCTTCTTATTGTTTCTTCTTGCAAAAGACATTCATAGTCTCCTGAATGCTATCCTCCTTGACAGGTGTCAATCTAGATTACCCATTTTTCATCACTTCAGTGTTTCCAAAATAATCAGCTTTCTCTTTCTCCTTCCCCTTAACTCTTTTATTCTCTATCTACATCAAATTGAAATTCCTCATCCTCAAGGCTGTCTGTAGCTCTACCCCTGCCTCACACAGTTTACCTCACTATCAGTTGCCTGATGAGAGTTTCTATTTCACTAAATCCTCTTTCCTTAGAGATGACCTGAAAAGAAGGAAAAACGTGGGGGTTTTTGCTTCCTTGTGATGAAAGCCTGGTAGGTTCATCAGGAGAGGTTCATCAGTTCGTGTCAGGCCCCTGCCTTCTGCAATCCCTCCTGCAATAAGGCCCATCACACCTCCTGCAATAACACACCATCCACGCTTATTCATTGTTTATGGGGCTGGGCTTTAAGTGCTTCACGGTTAACTCGAATCACCAGTCCCCAGTAGAAGAGACCAAAGTGCTGCATATTCGCAGAAAAGCATAAAGGGTAAGTGTAGTAAAGAGGATCTAAACATCAGCCCTTGTCTACATTTAAGGCGCAATAGCTTTGCTTCGAATGCAGCTGTTTTTGTCTTTAGGTCGCACCCCAAAGGGCGCTCACAGGATTTGCTGGAGCCCCCGACCTTCCCAGCGCGGTCACGGCTGCGCAGGGGGCAGCGCGGCCGCGTTACCCCGCGCTGCCCCCCCGCGCTCCCGGGAGGCCCGAGCGGAGTCGCCCGCGCCGCCCCTACCTGTCCATGGTCTGCGGCAGCGCCAGGCCCGTCTCCTCGGACATGGCTGCGGCCAGGCCGCGCTTCCGCGGCGGCGGGAGGAGGAGCGGGCCTCGCCGCGGCGCCGGCGGAGGGGGGCGGCGCCGGGGAAGCGGCGGCGCGGCCGCCTTCCCGCGGCCGCCCCTCCCTGCGCGGGAGGGCGGGGACGAGCGGGGGCCGCTCGCCCGGGCGGCTCCGGACGGGGCCGCTCTGGGCCGCGACCGTTGGCGGGTTCCGGGAGGGGGGGAGGCGACCGTGGCTCCTCTGTGAGGTAAGAGCCGAGCGGCGGCCGCGGCGCCGCCCACTCACCGCGCTGCGCCTGCGCCAAGCACGAGCCGCGGCGCGCGCGGCGCGCTGGGAAATGTAGTCCCGCCGCCTAAAGGCGCTAAAGGTCCCCTGGGGAGAGACCCCTTCTCCCCTTCCCCGTTCTCCTCCGCGGCTGCTGCGTCCCCCCCGCCCGGCGCTCCCTATGCTGCTCCTCGCCGCCGAGTAGGCGCTGCCGGCGCCGCGCGCGCGGGGCAGGTACGGGCGGCGCGGCGCGGGGCGGGGCGGAAGGTGACCCCGGCTCGGCAACCCCAGCTGGGCGGCGGCGCGACCGTTGCCCTGCGTGGCC
>NW_020454217.1:1973312-2113924 GCF_003342845.1 Nothoprocta perdicaria
GCCCGGCCTGGCCTGGCCTCGGAGGGCAGCGCGGGCGCACGGAGCCCGTTGGTGCGGGCGCGTTGTTGGGGCGAGGTGAGAACCGCCCCACAAGCGGCTCGTGGAGGCATGAGGTGTAGGACAGTGGTAACCGGTTACTTCAGTTTGTAGAGATGGGGGAAAAAAAGAAAAGAAGAATCTTCGTAGGTGATTTTAAAATCTACTGTATGCTCAGAAGTGGATACATGCCCTCACAGTGTGAGAAGCTGGAAGTTTGTGACCTGAGAGGCGTTTAGAGAGAGCAAAGGTGCCGTGAGGAGAGCGACGCTGCGGCCTGCCCGCCGCGGTGGCTCCGTCGCGCTCCCCTCGGCACCGAGCGGCCCACGCGCCCGGCTCTGCGTTGTGTCGCGCTGCCCAGCGAGGGCTGATGTCACACTCCGCAGTGGCAGTTGGGGCGTTCCGGATTCCTGGGACGCTCCGTTAGTAAGGAGGCACTGTGACCTTTCCTTTTCAGGTTATACCGCTTGCACGCCTACTTTTGCTTTTAATACCTAGGCCTTGTAATGAGTTGAGTTACATGTAATGAGTGCCCTTGTGTAAGTTGTAGCCTCATTTTGCTGTAATTACTGCACAAGGTGGTAATTTTCCAGGCCCACCCTACAATCAGGCAACTGCATCAACATGTTCCTGGTTGAGACAGGGAACATTTGTGTGGTGGGTATATGCGGCTGTAGGGATCATGTTAAATAGGAAGGTGGTCTTTGGGAATATGCTGAATTTTCTGACTCCGACACACTAATTTATGGAAAAAAATCACTTTGAGAGTCTGTGGAGAGTCTGTTGTACAAATGAGTGTAAAAAAGGCAAAGCCCTGCAGCGTTGTCAGATTACAGAATAATATAAACATAGAAGTTGGTCACACAGTTGGGTCCCCCCAACAAAGCATGCATTAAACTTGGGATTATGTATGTATTTTAAGCCTGTACCATTATTTTGTATTTGACCTTATCTCCCCAAGACCTTATTTTCCATTTGTCCTTTCACACGCTGATTTGAACTTTTAAGCTGGGCTAACTTTATGTATAGAGTGGGTGTAGGAGGTGTCTGCTTGGTTTTTAAGCACTAAATATCCTAGGAGGGAATGCTGAAGCAGATTCATTGATCTGAGTGTATTTTATTGGAAGCACACGCAGAAAGAGGAAAGAAGACGACGTCAAACTGATACACCAGAAAATCTGGTAGTTATTCTGAGAACAGTTAAATTCAATTGAGAAATTCAGTGTTGTCTGCACTGCTGAGAAGTCGTGGGCCTGCAGGGGCCTGGGTCCACGGTACATGGATGAGTTCTTCGCAGAGAGCCCAGTGCATGCTTTGCTAATTAGTCATACAGCAATGTGTGGACTATAAGAGAGATATTAGCTATCACAGTTCCTGGTGTCTAATCTTGGTCTGGATTATGTGTGTTGACTATTGACCAGAGTGCTGATCAGACAAAATGAGCCAAATACTTGGGTTTTATATATGTACCCTCAGATGTTACAAGCTGGACCAGGGAACCAGCTGGGTTACCAGTGAACCAGGGAAGCTGGGTTTATTCCTAGGATATTATGATTTGTGTAATTTCTGAATTTCTGTTTGGAAGGTGGGAAGTTGCCTTCTGTTTAGGAAAACACTATGAGGTCATGATCAGTAATAATGGCTTGAGCAATACTTACCCAAAGAAATTCAGGATTATTTGGCTACTATGCAAGGCTGAGGAGTAAGGCTCCTTTGCTTTACCGCTGACTGACAAGACTGGACAAAGCTAGAATATCAGGTCACATGGTAAACACTTGGCAGGCTGGTACATCATATTTTTTTGCAAACATCAAACATGAAAAATCAGTTCTCAAAGCATCCCTTAAATAGCTTAAAATCCTGAAAACGGAAAGCTGATTTATGCCTCCACGTTGCTGCAGGGTGGGTTGCACAGCTGGGGGTCCGCGTTCTCAATTTGTCTGCTCATCGCAGGCGCAGAGTGATATCCGAGTACACACATGAGCAACTGTTTGTGCCTTCGGGAGAGCCCTGCTCGCTGCCTCTCAGCACGGGAGTTGTCATTCCACTCTCATCTCTTCCCCCTAGCAGGGCCGGATATGCAGCTGCTCTGCTCAAATGCTTCCTTTATTCTCCCCAACAGTCTTCTCCTTCAATTCATTGCCCCCCTTGCCCTTCTTTCTCTTCCCTTTCCTTGCACTTTTTATTCTGTAAGCTTCCTGCTTTGCACTGGCAATTTTTACTATTGCCTAACCTCAGGTTGCCTCTTGCTGCTTTTGCATTTTCTAAATGATTACTTCCCATATTATTTGCTATTAAATTCCTTTTTCTTCCTCCTTTCTGTCTCTGAGGTGTTCAGTGCGTTGTCTCGCTCAGTCCTCGCCTTGTTGCTGCATTTGAGTCCAGTTAGATGCAGCTCCCCTGGGAATAGACTCCTTTTTTTTTTGCCCATGTGAGTGAAGGGAAACACTTGCTACTAACTGAGATTAGGCTGAGCTCAGCCTCACTGATACTAACAGGATATAGCAGCTATTTTGAATTAAATAAAACTTTCCATGGGAAGCACAGTACTTGATGAAACTCACTAAAAATTGTGTAAGCTATTTAGAGCCTTGCAAATTCAGCCCTAAATTAGGCTGTCAGATTTATAAATTGACAGGTCATCTTTTAAAATACTAAATTATTTGTTAACAAACTTGGCCAGATTAAAGTTTAATAAAGAAGTTTGTAAGTAATTAGTGTAAGAATAAATATAGAGATAATATTAAAGTGCTTACTGGCTCATTTCAGCAAAGCCTGAAAAAGAGGCTGAATAAAGAAGTAGCGGTTCCTTAAAACAGTTCTTCTGATGTGTCAATACTGAGAGTGCAGGAATTATTCCCAGTTTTCCGCAAAGCGCAGTAACCTGGCAATATGGAAGCATTACTTCTCTTAAGGCAATACTGCATTTTAACTGCTATGAAAGCAACACATACAATAAATGACGAGTTCAGTTAGGCCTATTATATTTACTTAATTCCGTTGTGACAAGACAAGGAGTACTTAGTGAAACTAAAATGAAGGAAATCTGACCTAAGAAAAATGCTTATGCAATAGAAGTTTTTCAGTATCATAATACTTCCTTTAGCCCTCGCTTTCTGGTAAAAAGCCTAGCATACGTTGTTGCCCATCATAGGCTTAAATTACTTAATAATGATTTTCAGGAAATAAGAATGCACTAAATATATTTCAGGAAGTAAAAATGCATCAAGTTTGCTTGGTTCACTTGTGCCTTTCTTACATTTGTTTCTTTGGAACTTGTGCAGGTCAAGTAATTCAGATATCAGATGGAATGAAGCTTTTGTGTGCCGATACAGCTGTTCATATTATCTTTTTAATTTTCCTTGACTGAAGAGGTAACTGATAGAAGTAACCATTCTTTTTTCTAGTGGCTACTAATATGTGTATATTCAAATGCCTTTATACCTTGACTTTCTTGGTTATAAAATTCTTTTCCATTTCTGGACATCTAGTCCTCTGCTTAGCTTAATGATTGATCAACAGAATGAAGCTGCCCCTTGCATGTAAGTGACAGGTTGTGGTCCCTTCCACACTCATCTTCAAATCATCTGAAAAGCAATAATCCAGGAATAAAAATGGACATAAAGGAGTGGTATTCAGTGAACAGAGGCAGCCTGGTACTAGCTGGGATATTTCAGTAGAATAGGACTTCTCAGCTGCTGTAAGGCAGTTTTCCTGGCCCTCAATGATTCAGAGCAGCAGAAACAAGTCAGTGCAAGTGTTGAGAAACCCTTAATTACAACATTGATTTAAGGCAGGCAGACCATACAGTTCCAACGTAAACAGACTGTAGAAAGCAAAGACCTGTTTTTCAACAACCCGTTTTCAGCTTCCCTAATTTCTTTTTTTTCCCTCGGCTTTAGCCATGTCTTTCATCCATAAAGCGCAGATCCTTTGAACAATCAGCATTCAATTTTATAAAACACTGCTGTTTTCACAATGCTGATTTCAGTTATGTAACTTCATACAGGCATTAGCATTCAGTCCAGAATAACCAGAACCAGGGCTATTCATGGGTGAGACAGCAAACACGAGCATCTGTAAACTAACTTCTAAATACTACATCTGCCCTGTATTAATCATCACAGTGTGAACGGGTACTGAAGTGGAGGCTGGAGATATGTGGATTGTGGAAGGGAAGCAGCTGGAATCAGGAGCTGCGGAGTACAGGGCATACAGAATTTTAAAATGAAAAAGGTCTACTATTTTTTTCTTGGTAGGATTCCCAAGGAATTAATGATTTGGTATTGAAAAATGGTGATTCGTAAATCTGAAACTATATAGCATCATTTAATGCCTATGTGCTGATTTTTATTTGTTTTAAAAAAACTTGCATATCTTATTTGTGTATAAGCTTTGGAATATGTTTTTTTTAAATGATACTATAGCAGATTAATATTTTCTTCTGCTAAAACTCATGATACAATCTCATCTGTAATAGCTGCAATATTTTTACAGCTGATAAAAGCTTATAATTTTTTGTACTAGTTTGGCTAGTGATTGCTGTTCTTACTAGGTAGCTATTTGATCTGGATCTGGATAATTAAACTATTAGAAGCTCTGATTTTATTATTGACTCCCAGCTCAGATTGACGGATAGTTGTTTTCTCAGAGCTAGTGAGTCAGACTGCAACAAGGCTTTTCCCTGGGGATTAAGAGCATGTTTGTGCATGTATTTTTATGTTTTTGAGGGTGTCTGTGCATGTATTTTTATGCTTTCAAGCCCCTTCCTTTCCAGACACCCGTTCTCACTCCAGACCTCGGGAGCAGCGGTGCTCAGTGAGACTCCAAACCCCAGAATTCCTCGGAGCGCATGCGCTGCTGCCTACCACTTGTCAAAGTGCTCCTGCCACAGTGGGCGCCTGTTTGTCATATGCCAAATCCAACAGAAGGAAATAAACCAGTGTCACTTTATTGCTATTTAAACACAGAAAATCCAAAGGTAACCATTCTTTAAGAATTTCTGCATTGACTGCATGGGTTGCTGCATGAAATGGAGCTGGTATTGCTATGGGGATATAGATTTCCTGTTCTGGACTGTAAATTTGCACAAGTACTTACACCAGCAAATAATCAAGAGGTACTGCATATTAGTCTAACATTAGACATTGCCTTGCCTGTCTTTCAAAGTCATTTTATTATCCAGTGTTTTTCCATTCAGACTGGCTTGATTCATTAAAGGTAGGTCTTGACCTTGATGAGAGGCTTCAGTTATGCAGAGATTTTACCTCTGTAAAGAAGTAATATGAAAACAAATGTGGATTGCAGTCCTTAGGATAAAGTTCAAAAACAAATAGCTAGGTCAAGATACATATTTGAAACAACTGCTGTGGTAGCTACTATAGATAACTTGGTGACTAACAGATTGAAATATACTTTATTAACAACAAGTTTTTTGATGTTTCACCTGCTATATTTTTCTCTCTAAATGTATTTTTAACTGATGTTTCAGAACCTGGGGAGGGATGAACATTGCCTTTTCTCTCTCTCATGTGGACTCAGGAGCAGTTCTATGCAGCCTTAAGAGTAGTGGTGACTTTGATAGAAATGCAGCTGAGGGAGAACTACCCAGAGCTTGGACTGTTAACGGTTGCTGCAGCACTGCTTTAAACTGCCTCGCAGGCTTTCTGCGCCCTGCAGCAGCAGCAGCAGCGCTGCCCTTTCCCCTGCAATAGTTTCCTCCCTGCTTTTGAGGCCCTTGCCGTAATGCTAGTTCACTGCATAGCCTGTTCATAAGCCCTTGTTGTTAGGCTTACATATTAAACAGGGCAATAATAGAAAGCCTGAGCAGTAACCGAAATGATAGCAGAAACCTGTGCTGACATTCATTTTTAATTAACAAATGTGTATGTTTTGGAGATTAAAAAACAAGCCTTAAAGATAGGTGTGGACCTTGTGAGAACAGTTCATGTCAGAGATCAGAGCGTCATTGGCTGCACTTTTTGACACTTTTCTTAATCCATTTATGGATTGGGTTTAAGTTTACTTTGTTTCATTAAACAACTTCATATGATTAGCTCAATAGGAATGTGATTAGGTATCCAGGAATGGCTATCTTTGACATGGTTATTCAATTAAAGTAAGTGATTTGGGCTCATTTAAAGTACTTTTAGATTTATAATGATCTCTGTAATTGACTAAAAGTCTGCGTTAAGCAGAGGTGCCTGTTTTAGTTTGATGCAATTGCTGTCCCTTGACATCTGTATACACATTAGTGCTAGTATTTTAAAATAAATGATATTGACCTATATGAAGTACATTTCTAGCAGGTATAAGACTTCATTAGCTACTTTCATTTAATCCTTAATTCTTCTGCTTATGTATTGATTTAGCATATAAGTTGCCTTGCTACTTTTTGTGCATTTTAAAATAGCTTTTGAAATGTGGCATGTCCATATTTAAAATATTTTGATTTATTCTTTTTTATTGCAAAAGCATGAGGAACTTCAGAGTCAAATACTATCTGGCAGATTTGCTCATTTTGACCTTGTTTCTCTAAAGAATTAACTCCCCTTGTGATATTTCCTATGTAGGAACATAGTGAGTAGCAATGCCCTTCAGCAAGGGATTACTTTGCCGTAAAATACCGTTTTAAACAGAAGGGTTGTAAGGTCTCTGGAGGCCGGTATAACTGCGGAGGGGTGTGCAATGAAATGTCCGTGCACCTCCTTGCGCCCAGCTCATCGCCAGGACGTTTTCCAGGCGTCCTAAGCAAGCAGCAAGGCGGCTGCCTGGCGAGAAAAGGCCGGAAAATGCCGGTGCGGCGCCGAGCAGCTCCTGCCTCCGCGCGAGACGTGCTGCGCGCTTCCCTCGCTTCAGCGTGGACACTTGAAAGCTTGTTTGTTCATTAAGGAAAACAGGCACCCGGCTCCTTTAAAGGTCCCCTGATAGAAAAGGGGAGGAGAAGAGCGCAGGCTGGTGTCTTTTTAACCTTGCTGAAGGACGCAGCAGTATTTATTGACGTATGCAAATAACCAGGGGGAGGAGGAGGAGGAGGGTGCTTGGAAAAACAGGAACCAGAATCAGTTTCTCATTGCAGGGTGAGAGCTCTGAGTTCCGGTGTAAGAGAAAAGAGACGTGGCGAAATTGCTGTATATCTCTGCCCTATAAGCACATCTCTCATTTAAACTGAAGGGAAACAAGGCATCAAAAAGGGTGAAGCATCTTAAAATATATTTTAAAGGCAATCTGGCACGATCAAGCGTTTCATATTCCGAAATGGGGGAGGGGGAGATTTCGGGTTTGCCTTGCAACTTGCTGTAGCGTAGCGCTAGCAATAGGACGAGATTTTTGGCAGGCAAAAGATTGAAACAGCCTGGTTTGTAGTATGAATGACAATGCTAATAATCTGTCTTTGTGGTTTTTTCCCCTACCGTTTCAGCTGCGCAAACCATGCAGGATGATTTACTGATGGACAAAAGCAAAGCCCAGCCCCAGCAGCAGCGGCAGCAGCAGCAGCAGCAAGATCCAAACTCAGCAGAAGCCCCCTCTACGCCCATCTCGTCGGAGACACCCAAGCCAGAAGACAGCAGCCCAGTGACTAGTATCGGCACAGCAGCTTCTGCCCAAAATAGCAAGGAGAAGATGCAGATGGAGTCCCCCATTTTGCCTGGCTTGAGCTTTCACCAGCCTCAGCAAGAACCCGCAGCCGGCACCTCCTTGTCTCCCTCCTTCGGCAGCACCTGGTCTACAGGGACCACAAACACGGTGGATGATAGCTTTTTCCAAGGGATTACTCCAGTCAATGGGACAATGCTTTTCCAGAATTTTCCACACCACGTCAACCCTGTGTTTGGTGGCACTTTCTCGCCTCAAATTGGCCTAGCTCAGACTCAGCACCACCAACATCAGCAGCAGCAGCAGCAAGCTCAGCAGCAGCAGCAGCGCAGGTCACCTGTGAGCCCTAATCAGGCCCCTTTCGCCCAGAGAAATGCTGCTTACAGCCATCAGCCCATCATGACCAGCAAGCCGTCTTCCTCCTCTGCCTCCTCTTCCTCCTCCTCCAGCTGGAATAACCATCAAAACGCAGCTTGGAGTACACCCTCCAACCCCTGGGGTGGGCTGCAGGCTGGTAGGGACCCTCGCAGGGCAGTTGGAGTGGGGGTTGGCGTGGGCGTGGGGGTCGGCGTACCCTCCCCCCTCAATCCCATTTCCCCCCTTAAAAAACCCTTCTCCAGCAATGTCATTGCCCCTCCGAAGTTCCCACGGGCTGCACCCTTAACTCCCAAATCCTGGATGGAAGACAACGCTTTCAGGACGGATAATGGCAACAATCTGTTGCCTTTTCAGGTAAATGACTGCATGTGCCTTTTATATGGTGACAGCTGTCACAGAGTTATATTTAATGCAGGGGGTTATTTCATGGTGCTCTTCCACCTGAGAGGCAGCCCCATTACTTATATCTGCACTAAATAGTCACCTCTCATGAAATTACTGGGGTTGATCCTAGGGAGTGCATACACAAAGATCCCAAATTTTCGCTTACAGTTTAATGTCTTACTTTTCTTGTAATTTATTCTTAAATATCACTAGTGTTTTTCATTATTACTATTAGCATTAAAAATGTAGTAATTTTCAGAGCAAAACAGGTTTGGCAGACTTTGTTCTATCGGTGCTCTGTCTCTGTAATTATTTTTTTCATGATCTCTCATATGTGAGAAACTGGAGGAGATATTAAAATTTCTGGTTGCCGTTTTCTCAGAACGTTTTATCCAAACATGCTTTTTCACTAGAAATCTAGTAAATCAATTTGTCCCTGTTGAAATACTAACTGTCCTTGGGTTGGGTTTAAGGGGTTTTGTTTGCATAAGGTATGTGTATGAAACACCATATTTGTCTGCTCCATATAGCTGTGGTGTTATATTGACGGTGTGCGATTAGAAGACATCTAGAAGCAGCGTGGGTGTGTATGGAAAGAGTGGCGTATCTGTCCTTTCCAGTAAGGAAATGCCTAATACAACTGACGTGATTTAGAAATGGCAGGGAGGTATTGTATAAAATAAACCATTTTGTGCTGCTCAAAATATTTGCAGGGAAAAGAGACAATAGGACACGACCTTCAGAGCCATATTGCAATGGAGTCTATTTACTAGCTACATAGCTCTGAAATATTTAAAGCTGCAGTGCCCTTCGCTGCTTTTTTTTTTTTTTAACTATGACGACAAAGCAGATCAATTGCAGCTGAAACTAGGCCACATAGAAGATTTGCAATTTTAATGCAGAACGAAACCTGTCATGGTGTTAATTCCATTTTTAGATTGGAAAAAGGAGAGCGTGCACTTGCAGTTAGGTCTATGCAAGGTGGAGTGAATCGTGAACGTTTTCTAGGTTAGCTCTTGTACTCTCAGGTAGATTAGTTTTCCATTTTGGAATACAGTGAATTGGTGTCTGTGTATGTGTGTGTATATATATATATGTCTATATACTTTCTCTTTGAGTGCTATGGCTGTTCCAACAAAGTCTGAGCTGTCAAGCATTTTTAACCTGTTAGTGCTATAAGAATGACATCTCAATTGACACTTGGCATTAGAAACGAAGTTAAAAAAAATCCCTTTAGGAGGCTGCTGAAGTAAGATATATGCATTCCTATGCACTTTCCAGTCCCATTCAAAGAGGGTGTCTTATACTCAGCCCTGAAATTTCATTTTGCTGCTTCATTCTGTTTAAAGGGCGAGTTGCTAATTTTTTATTGGCCGCCCTGGAGGAGGGCGGGCGGTTCTGGAAAACTGCTGCTCGCTGGCGCTGAGCTCTGCAGAAGGGCTGCTCTTGAGACCTGATATGCCTGCCGAAACTAGGACGTTGCACAGTCCACAGCAGTGCAAAAAATATTGCATACAGCTCCCGATCTTTTTTAGGAATGGAAAATGCGTTTCAGCTTATGATTATTCCTTTATGGAAATTTTCTACATGTAGGGCTTCATGAATTCTGGTGAACAATTTGTATTTATAAAAAAGATATCAGTAAAGGTCGTTATTCTTGCGGTTTGCGCAATGAGTTTTAGCTTTAATGCATGTTCAGTTATAATTTATATATTTACTTTTCACGGATCGGAGCATTATTATGCCAGAATTACCTAGCAATGAAAATGATCAGAAACTGTCACAAATGAAGCTGACAGTTATTTAGTCATCATCAGAAAAAAAAAATGCTTTTAAAGAAAAAATGCATCTGATTTTTAAAGTTAAGGTTCTGAAAATATAAGGTGTGCATTTATATGCAAATTTGGAAACTTGTTTTCTTCTCTGTGAATTTAACCTGTTAAACTGAAAGCAAATACTTAGTCTACTCTCATTACCAGCTGGAATAAGAGCCTGATTTTGGAGACTTGTGAAACTTGTACAGTTTTTTTTTCCTAGCAGGCTCTTATTAATACAAAATACTTCTTGCTTGAGAGGTTGCTATCTGGATTAATGCTGGATGCTCTTCTTCCTTACAAATTCTGAATATATACAAACATTGATCACAGACAACTATTTAACTCACATTTTGCTTGATTAATTCCTATAAGAGCTTAATATTTGTTCCTTGGCTTTTGTGCTTTTTTCCCCTCCCCTAAAAGTTGGATAATATATTGACATAGTAGGTTCTCCCTGTCAGCACTATCAGGGCAGGTTTATCCATTTGCATCTGCTGCCTTTCATAACTGCAGGCTCTTTTATTTTGTTTCAGAAGTGTCTTCCAGTAAACCTACCAAAATGTTAATACACATTAGAAATTATTTGGTATTATTTTTTCTGTTATTTTATTATCAGTTATTTTCTCTGCTTAAGGTTATAAGATAAATTTGTGAATAGCATTTAATTACTTAAGCACTGAGATACGAAGCTAAAGATGTTCTGAATAAAAGCAAGGTATCAATGGATTAATTGTTTGAATTAATATCAATATTATTTTTAATTCAAGTTTTTGAGGTAATGAACAATTTTAAACAAACTTCTATAATCGAAGATTATATTCTAACTCAAAATCTAATATTTGTAGATAACTGATATTAGTTTTTGATACAGATGCTATAGCTACTAATTTGGATAGAGCATCTGAGTACCTTGATTGTCAAAACTACTGAGGTATCTATCCTCAGGATAATATGTTGAGTTACAGCAGCATATAAAAGGTCAAGTAGTAGGAATTTTTTTGGTATCTGAGTTTTGAATGATATAGAGTTGCAACTAGAAATGCTATGAAGCAGGTTTTCATGTAGTTACTGAGAAAAACTGCACTTCAAAAAAGTCTAAATATGCAAAGCTGATAGTTGAGAAAGCAAACAGAAAAAGCAATATAATATAATATGAGTTTGAGATAAGATCACAGAAATAGATGTGGAAGAAGGGTCAGATATGAAACAGAGGGAGGTGGCCAGTTTGTTCTGCTCAATGTTGTTTGGCTTTTGAGTGGTTCAGGCAAAGTTCCTCAGTTGTGATTATCATGTGACGAGCAGTAGGGCTGTGCCAGAAGGCCGGGTTGTCCTCATTCCTGACTGTAAAATGAAGGAGCCACCAAGTGCATCTGAGGCTGCCACTGCTCATTGTCCCAGACACCGAGGCCACAGTCCAGTCCTTGCACACAGCAGAACAGTGGGGCTCCAGGAGAGCTGTTGTCATCTGCCTTCAAGCTGCTCCCTGAGTTTCCTTTTCCTTCAGTTCTTGCAGGTAAACAGTACATTGCCTTTGGCTCCTGGCCCTATGGTGCGTCCCAGTAGAGGTAGGGTTAGGAGATTTCAGGATTGTACCTGAAATAGATCACTGGAAGCATGGATAAGAAATTCTCTTTACTGTGGAGAAGATAGAGAAGCAATTAAATGTCTGGAGACCAGTATCTTAATTAACAAGGCCTACAGTATAACTATTTAGTAATATCTTGAAACGTTTCCCAGAAATTGTTCACATTGTTAGATATGCTGCTCTTCTAATGTCCTTTAAAACAATCCAAAATATGCAAATTAAAAAAAAATAGCAATTTTGTGCTCTGGAGTTTTTAGCATAAATTAGGTCATTCTTATCAGCTTTACTGGTGCATGTGTGCGTGTAAATATATATAGCAGAAATAAATAAGAGGAGTAGAGTATGTATCTGAGTAAAGATAATTATAACAAGCTATCTTTTGAAAGGAGACTGTTAATTACCCAGGAATTGGTGGTAACTAGGTTGAGAAAGCTTTTGCACTGGGATTTAATCTGAGTCAGATTCTTGACAGTTTAGTAGATAATCATACATAGTAGCAATAGCATTACTGGTATTTTGAAAGCTCTTTCTTAAAAGTGTAGACTAATTTCTTATATGCTGAAAAATTTCTTATATGATGATGATATGCAGAGAGCCTGTGACTGTCTGAAATAAATATATCTATATATCTAGGTGTTGTAGAAATTCCTCAGTCTTTTTTTTTTTCTTTCCTCTTTCTTGTGTAGCTCTGTTGTAGCTCTGATTAATGTGATATATTGCCTGCTTATGAGTATTAATATGTGAGAAATTGTCTCATGGTCCTATAGTAGTCTGTAGTTTTTAGAGTCCAGCCAATATACAGTGTGCTTGCTTTAGTGATTGTGAATGACCTTGCAGTTTTTCTGATATTTAATTTGATGGAGTTCTAAGTGTCTGAATTTTCAAATTAATTAAAACACATTAACATAGTGTAGAAGGAAAAGTACATTACTGTTTTGTGTTTCAAGTGTGATGATTTGAACACTAGTTCTTACTAAGCAACCAATTGAATCATAGACAAACTCTTGACCAAAGTTTTGAAGGTGAAACAAGGATGCGAGTTGAGATCCAGTTGGTTCTCTGAACAAACTAGATTGACATGACTTCCTTTAAGTTGTTAAAGGATGTAATAAAATACGAGTAGAATTTTATCATGAAGATTTGACAAAGGGATTATCTGTCTTTGCTCTGGGAAGTAAAGCTGAAGGGAAGCTGAAAGGTAAAGCTGCAGTTTGTTGTTATTTCCTTTATTTGATCATCTTCCCTGGTGTAGCTTTTTGCCTAAAAGCTGCGCTTGCGAACTGAGTGTAGGAAGGAGAGAGAACTAGAAAATTAATGTTTTCATGTTCAAGGGGATTTTCAAGGAGAAAATATGAGTTTGCATTTCGGATGATGTCCATTTGTTTCTTAAGGTTTCGTAAAGCAGCTCTTCTGTCCTTCAGAGCTCTACATGCAGCACACTGAAGGGAAATAAAAGAGAGGGCTTGGTTTGAAGTTATAAAGTAATGTTAAACTGTTCACATCTGAATTTGTTGGACCTGGGTAGACTTCAAAAATGATTTAAATAGGCTGGAGGGAACAAAATCATGACAAACCTATCCTGCGATGAACGTTCAAAGAAGATCTAAGGCTTTCTGGCCTTTATTTTTCTTTTTCATGATGATAATTGAGTTAATGTTACAAATCTGAAAATACCGTTCATAGGTGTGAGATGCTTGTCCTAGAAATTTAATCACAGTATTTCAAACTGGCACAAGCTCCCACAGGAAATAAAGGCCTTTATAAACGTTATTCTTTTTTCCCAAAACAAGCACTCTTCTTTCATTTTACTTTTGTCATTACTAATATATGATGTTTAATCCTTTAATATAAAGGCAGTTTGTGGATTTTAGATTTTTAAGAAATCTCTTTTCATCTTCCTTATTTCTCGCCCTCTGTGTCTCACCTCCCAGAATTTGATATTACAAAGCTTTTCTTGTGTAATTGTCAGTTGTGTTTACCTACCCAAAAGGGAGCAGCCTATTCTATAAACATGAAAGAGGATTCTTTACCCATGTCTTTAAAGCATCATATTTTTATTGTCAGAAGATACGACAAGCTAGGTAAACAAGTTGTGTATGATCTTCAAATTGGAGAAATGATCAAAGTCAATGGAAGAGCCTCCTGCCCTGGGTCAGGTGCTCAGAGTGCCGGGCCTTGCTTCCCTGCTGCGAGAGCCTTTAGGTGCCTGGTGTCGCAAGATGCTGCCCTGAACAGTTGACGCCGCTTCTCACCCCCACTACTTGTTTGCTGTGGTGGAGGGGAAATAAAATTTCAGAAAGGGCAGGAAACAGAGCTTTCTAATTCCTGTTTACTGAGCATAAGGTCAGCTAAATGTCCCTTTGGACTTTTTCTGGTGCTATTTAGACTAGTAACTTCCCTTCTATAAGGAAACTTCCTAAATGGCCCCATATGGGTACTTTTTTTTTTTTTTTTCCTTCCCCCTGTGTCCACTAGCAATAATAAGTGGAACATGTAGTATGAGAGACTTTAATAGTCCCTTAACAATGCAAAGGTTTAGGTAAATCTGCCATTCATAGGAAAACCAGCATTTTCTATGTAAATGTATGTAATATACATTTATACACATGCATGTAATATCTATATATATAGTTCATTTTCTTCAGATGGCATTTCTAATAATATTCAATAACACCTGCTTTAAAACAACTATGGCAAAGTGGGATTTACTAGTATTACAATAATTCACATTTGTGTCTAAGCTATATTTCTTTTCCAGCAGCTCTCAAAGTTGAAATACGATATTTTCATTATTTTTCTAACAAATTTATGTGAGTAGTGTTTAGACTCTTCATTTTTTATGCTTCTTCAGTGTTTTATATGTTCTGCAATTAGATTTAAGTTTCCATATCTTGTTTCATTCTTTCTTCATTTAAATGTTCCTTGTTTCATTTGTTAGCAATTGAATAGAGATTTGCAAAAGCATTGCTTTTAAGCAGTTGCTATTGGAATAAGGCACGTAATGATAGTAAGCAGTGTCCCAAGATCAAGTGCCTGGATGGATGTGCTGTTTTGCTCATAGAAATAAGTTTTCACTTTTATTGCCTTTTTATTATTATTTGTAGCTTTTAGAATGAAAAATAATAAGTGGGAAAATATTGGGAAAAACTTTATCTATGCATCTTCAAACTTGGTCACACCTTTCATTTGCGTATGATTTTGTCTTTTCCTATAAGTTCCTGCTATCATTAAAAACATACAGCTAATTTATGATTTCCCTTCCTTATTTTTTTTTCTTTTCCATACTTTCCTCTCTTTATTGCCTGCTTTTCAGGTCATCCTTTCACTCATTTTAAGAGTGCGCTGTGCTGAACAGGATAGGAAAGCCTGTCTGCTTGGTCACCAGAGTGTTAGGAGGAGGAGCGGAGGTGCAGTTCCCATTCTGCAAATATGTACGTGCACAGAGTTTGCAGAAAGATATTCCATCCTTAGTGTTCAGACTGAGACCCCCAAAGTTATTTTCCAAAAAAAAAAATTATCATATATAGCTCCTTATTTAAAGCAGACCCTCTGTTGACTGTCTTCTGTGAATCTCAAATTGGTCACCAGAAATGAAGAAGAAAAATTGTCATATGTGAAAAGTTCAAAATTGTATGCCAAGTACTATTTAGGTGTTAATAATTCTTCATTAAGGGTAAGAAGGGAAAGATAATTTCCCTAAATGTCAGACCCTCTTTTCCTGTAGACCTCTATGTTATTCACTGTCATCTTCCAAATTCTGCGAGAGATAATGTAGAGGGTCTGTAGACAAAACATTCCCAGAATGGTCACTGAGAAGATTTATTCTGAGTGCTAGGTGTGGGAGGGGAAAACGATTTTGATCCATTACTTAGGTTCTGTATTTTACTCATGTAACAAGGTTGTATTTCCCAAGCAATCTCACTTCTCTGCTTCCTGCATTTTCAGTGCTGGGCTTTGCAAAATTCAGAGTTCATTTGACTTTCATAGAGCTCAAGTGAAATGCTTGCGCAAACCCACCAGTTCTCTTGCCTGTTACGATGACATTCACATGACTTGCCACGCAAGCTGGGATCTTTTGATCAAACTTGTAGCTTGTTCCTGCAGTAACAGGAGCTGGTGGAAGCAGCACAGGCTGCCAGGGTGGGTCAGAGGTGTTGGGGGGCTGGGGTTCCTGACAAGGTTGTCCCTAAAGCCTGATTTGTTGCATAGCCCCTTTTTCCCACTTTGTTTACCCTTGATCTGTTCACCTTTGCTGCTTTCAAAGTTCTCCTCTCCTCCTTTCTGTTCCTGCTTTTTGATCTCCTTTTTACTCCGGCTTCTCATTTGAGTTATCTTCCCTATTGCGTTTCGTATGTCAAAGCCTCCAGCTACAAGGGAAGTCCCAATAAGCCCCAGTATTCGTAAGCAGAATCATGTTCGCTTGCTCTGCTGGGAACAACTCCTGTGCAAACTCATTAGCACAAGGAGTTTGGAGGCTTAAGCAAACACAGGGAAAATAGAGTCTTCGGAAATATTAGGCAAAAGTTTTGGATTTTAGAAACTTCAAGCAAGAGAAAATAAATGTGCGGTTAGTGTGAACATGCTGAACTGATTCTCTTTTCCACTCCACTCCTGCCTTCCAGAAAGTGTAATTTGGGATGAATTTTCACACAACGTGATAGAAGGGCACTTCTGACATTAGAAGAGTATTTCTGCAAAATAAGCATAAATGTTATGTCTTTAACATGGACATTGTTTTATACAGTTTGCTTTTATGGCCTAATCTTTGTAAATTCACCCTCTGGTGAAATTTGCCTTTCCGTCACTAAATAATTACTGTAAGAGGTGCCCATCTAAAGAGTCACTCCCCAGTAGTTATTTTTGGCCACAATGTAAGCAACTTGGAGCTGACCTTTTAATGGGAAATGTCAGGTAACTTTAGAAAGTGACACTATCTATAATGCAACATGCTTCTGAAGGACTCTGCTATGTATCCTAAGTGTTCTTCAAAATGAAGAAAATCATAAGCTTTCTTACCTGTGTTCAGAGTGTAAAGGCTTTTTTTTTGCAAGTAAGGCTTGTTTCCTAAAGGCAGTCTGTGGATTTCTTAGGAAAATTATTCAAAATAAAATATAAGAGATAGCAAACATTTTATTTAAAAATGCACAAATAGTAAAATATTATTTTAGATTAAATGTCAATCCTGATTTCCTTCCTTCTGTTTGGAAGTTGCTACATCCTTCTGCTTGAAAGAGTGGAAGCTTTATGCTTTTGCTGCTCTTGTTTGTTAGCTGTCAGCGGGCAAAGAAAAGGCAAGAGTTGCCATATTGCCTTAAATGATTATGCAATTCCTGTGTGATAGGAATTTAAAAAGACAAGCCAGTGTTTTTGACTTGATTCTTAGGGATGAAGTTTAAATCTTCACTGCATCATGACTGCTACTACATCATCACTACTGAATTTGCCCTGTGTATGTAGATGAACTAAATTCAGGAATGGAAACTGGAACCTCTGTCTCTGGATCCTGGAGTCTCTCTCTAATCTGTCTCTGGAAACTAGAACTTCTAATCTCTAACCTAATTTATTAAAAAACCAACCAAACAAACAAACCTTTTTTAACACTTTTAGTGCTTATGTTTATTTTTAGTTGTTCACAAAAAGAAATACATTTTATGTGTCTATGTATTTGTTCTAAATGACTAACACAATGTAGTGAAATAGGAGTTGCAGTTTTTTCCCTCTTTACAAAGTCTTTCCTAACATTTTAAAAGTTTCCTGAGTGTTCCTTTAATCTTAAATTAGTGCTTATCTCTTCTAACAACTCCTGATTTGGTCTGACTATGTACCTATAAAACAATTTAAGACTTAAAATTTATTTTAAATCCAGATTTTACTTATCCTGTAAGAAGAGTAGTCATTGTGACTCACTAAGACATTCTCACCAGCATCTGACTGTGAATTGTCATTTAATTTTATTTATATGTTATGCAACTTGTGTAGCTAACAATTCTTACTTTCAGAGCATTTAGACCATTAAACAAAAATGGCATGGAATAAGTAAGTGCTAATTTACCTACCTGTGTCAAGTGTCAATAGAGCTTAAATTCTAATCTCAGCCATGTAGGGTTTTCCTTTACACCTATATTTTTATTCTTATTTGGGATTGTGTTTTTTGACAGAATTTTCAATTTTTGTAAACTATTTGTACAAATTTCAGATAATATTTAAAATAGTATTTTTATCTCATATATACTTAGTTTGGCTTACAAAACTGCATGACTAACAAATATCTAACAACCATACATAAACAAGCTTCTCCAGCCTTGATCTACTGAATGTTAGATCATCTCAGTTTTTTTGTGACTTTTGTGACGATAATCAGTCACATTCAGTCATTCGTTTTCTCTTTCCTATCGATCTTTTTCTATTTCCTTTGTATTAAGCTAAAAGTTCATCTTTTATGTAGCATTTGATTAAGTATCAGTAAGGCAGTCGAGTTGAAAAATCTTACCTGAAAAATTTTAACTCTTTGCAAACAGATACTTGTGCCTCAGTTCAAATAACAAATTTTTCATGTTCAATAACATTTTCTATTTCATTTACAAATGTGACAACTTCTACTTGAATTGCAATTTCTCATTATATATTACGATCCATAGTTTAGGGTTAAAGACATAGTTTTGTTTCCCACCCTAATAATCAGTTTTTTTGTGCTGAAAGGACAAATTTGCAAGCAAGGAATTGTAATATAAGAGCCTTTCTCTCCAAGGAGGTGCCTGGCCTTAATGGCTGCAGCAACAGCAGTTGTTTGAAAAGTGATCTGAAAGAGCACTTGAAGGAAGAGGGGTAAAGTGTTCACTCCAAAAAGGGCTGTAAATAACAGATACGGTGTTGCTATATCATGAGTCAGAATTATTAGCACCCTTTTAAGAATAAAGAAAACTCCTGTGCATAAATATTGTCATTTGAATGAGTGTGTCTCTTTTTAGATGCTTCGGAAATTTAACAACACTACTGTGTTGTTGGGTCTCATAAGAAAGTATCATCTGTTGAGTAATATTCAGAGGTTTTCTTGTGCAGGTTCTCTACTATAGTATTTTAGTTGGTGAAAAATATTTGTTTGATACATTAATGAACTACACAAGTAGGTAGCTAGTGTTGCTGCTGTTTACTATATGACCTTTGCACTAATTGCACATTTGTAAAGGGTTAATGAATGATTAATGTATTAAGCAATTGTTAGGGTCCAGCATGTTAACAGATGGCTTATAACCAAATATAATACTATCTACCCAACGTGCCTACTAACCACTTCAGATACATCATATTTAAGTCTGTTAAAAGTTTGTAACACGTTATGACTTTGAAATTTTCTTTAAACTATTCATAAATACACATTTGAATTTTGAAGGATGATAAGTTTAACAATCTGACCAATGTTTTGGGGTTTTTTTACATGATTCAATATTTGTATATTCTCTGTAAAAGGCTCATATTTTTTTCTGTGTCATTTGAAAGAAAAAATATCTAAATAGTTGGTGTAACAGAGTAACAGAAAGGGCTTTTCTTAATGCTCACATAATCCATAGTAGTGGTAAGCTGTGCCCTTGGGAGACTAAAACAGGACAAGGGGGTGAAGGAAACGGGTCAGGGTGAGAATAAACATGGAGAAGAAAAGTGCTAGTGTGGGCGTGTTCTTGAATGGGAATCCAAGGTGATGATATACCCATTTGCTTTTAGTGGATGAGAATTTCTGCAGATAAAATCTGGCCAATTTTAGGCTGGATTTCACATTTGATTAATAAGGATCAGTGGCTCCTGCCACTTTTGACTGACTGCTTGTAAATGCAGTTCTACCTGTAACATCCAGGTAATAACATTGACCTTATTTGTCAGCAGAGCTTATCAAAGCCTCTGTGAACAGTCCTTCCCTCCCTTGTTTAAACAGGAGCACTTGCTTCTGACGCTATTTCACAAATAATATCTTTATATAACCTTTTTTTTCCCTTTTAGACAAAGGAGAAGTGACTTCCTGTGCATTGATTAAAATGAATTTAAAACAGAATACTGTAAAAGATACAGCTGGTATGAAAAGGTTCAGTTTTCAGAGAGACTTGGAAGTTTTCCTGATGTTTCAATTGTGTAGTAGCCTCATAAACTTTCACTGATGTAGCTGAATGCTTCAAAAAATAGTGGGACGTACGGAGGAAGGGGAATAATATCTTTGTGTGGATACAAATGTGAGATGCAAAAAATCAGCCCTTACTAGAAGGGCCCTGTTTCATACTGTCTGTAAATTGTGTTTGCCCTTTCACACCTATGTTTATACTTGTACTTTACAATTCTTTGGAACTTAACTAATAAGCTCTTGTCTTTCTCCTTCCCATGCCCTTCTTTCTGGTTTATGAGGTCCCAGTTTATAATGAAAATTGAGTCCCAAATGTCTTGATCTTGTAGTTTGTACTATAAAATTCACTGCACTTTGCCATACTTCAAATTCATTCAGTTCTTCCTATATGATTTGCTGATCTTGATATGTCTTGCAAATATTATTAGCGTGTTCTAGCTGCCAACATTCCTGATGAATTTGGTGTCCGGACTGGTCCTTCAGAAACTTCCTTAGTAACCTGGCTTTAGCTGATAATTCTGTTTACTACTGACACTTCTCACACTTCTCTCCTCCTTTATTTCTTACCTGAATTGCACAAATTCCCTTTTTTTTTTTTTTCCCCCCTCTCCATTTATATAGTCACTCTCCTTGTTGCACTGTATAAAATAAAAAGTCTGGATTGAAGTTCCTGCTGTAACAGTCCTATCACCTTCGAGAACAAGAAATCATACTCTGGGGTCATTAATGTAGCGTGCTATGTTATTAGATCTGCTTTTTCTTTTAAAAAGAAGCACCTTTGCCTTTCAGTCATAAATGCTAGAACATCCTGAACATGAGTGAACATCCTAGCTCCTTCTCTATAGTAACATTTTTAAGGTACTTGTCAATCTTTATTACAAATAGGAGAATTATGTTGCAAATCCCATAGGCTTTTTTCTCAGTAACTTTTCCGTGTTTGGAGCAATTTTTACTAAATTTGTTCTGTGCTGAATCAATTTCAGCTGTCAGAATATGAAAGGAAAATGTTTTTCTTGCTCATGTAAGTATCCCTCCAATATCTGTTTGGAGTTAACAAGAAAAAGCTTTCCTTTTGGTTAATTGCCTGGCTGCTTATGCACTTGTGTATCTTGTGTAAGATTTCTGAACTGTTCTACTTAAATCCAAATGTGCAGCAGTAACTGTAATGCATAATCCATAATTCTGACAAGGTGCAAATGCCTATGGCTTCCCCTCTTCCAGGAGGGAGAAATTAAACCCAGTCTGGCTGTTTTGTAGGATTGTAATGTGGATATTCAGGCATCTGGTATATAAGATAGTTGCTCTTTTCCTGTTTACCTCTGAGCCTCCTAGGTAATGCCAGGTGCAAATATGCAAAGCGTGATTCAGTGAATATTTTTTTTATAAAAAAAATGTGGGTAACATCAGTAAATTACCTTTTCTTTTTCCTTCTCGCTGAACAACTACTTCCACTGTACTTATTTTGGTTTCCTGTTATAATTAAATGACTATTTGCCATTGAAATGGAGGGAAAAAAAAAACCCACTATCCTATAGGGTAGTTCTTTAAGCAGTGGATAAAGATCTGGTCGTGTACGAACATCCCTTTTTGGCTGAAATATTTAGCTTCAAATTTAGACGGAAATGTTAGCTGCAGTTCTGGCACCTGTAAGTTGCTTCACTTAGGCAATATTTCCTGAACACCACAGAGTGGGACAGGAGGCTGGCTTGACATATGCCAGTCAGATATTATTTTAGTCACATTGTTTTTAAAAAACAGCAAGTTTGGATGAGACACAATATTGTGTTTGCCACAGTGCTTAAAAATTTCAGTGACACTGCTTTTACTTTAGTAGTATCTTCCATGTCAGTAAGTGTTAGTGAAAATACTCGAACTCACTGCTTTTGTTTCAGAGAAATCCTTAACATTCTTTGAGTATTCTGACCAAAGTAAATGAAGATGCTGGGCAATGGTAACCAGACTTCTAAGCTTATGATGTTTATGACAATTACTTATAGTATTTTCTACTTCCGTTTTGTCTCATTCTCTCATAATATTATGAGATAAACTGCTCATACTGATTTTTTTTTTGACACTGTCTTCTTTAAATTATGCATTTTATTCTTTTGTACATTATGGGATCTGGACTCCGAAACTTGGTCCTCATTCATGCAGTAGCTTCCCACTCTTCACCTCTTTGCAGTCTTGGCCTCTTTGGAGAGGTTTGATCTGGTGATTTGAAGTTGGCTTCATATATAGCAAGCAGGGCAAGTTCTTTGGTCCGTGCCAGCCTTCCTGTCCTGTGAAACATTCTGCTCCGTGCAGGATGTAGAAGCCCAAAGGTAACTTATCAATTTTGGGCTCTTGCACAGCAGGCCAATGAACCAGTTAAATTAGGTCATTTTAATAGCTCCAGGGTATAATAAATGGCCTCATAAATCCTACTGCTGACATCTTTTTTTTTCCACTTGCTTGTTTTTGTGAATTGGTGGTGATCTTGGGTGTAGCTACTTTAATCTTGTGTTTTACAAGTGCTAGAACCATTTGTTCCTGGACTCGGTAACTAGAATAGAAAGTGGATGCATCAGCCTTTTGAGATGCATTCAAACTGGACCGATGGGCAGATTTTTATCTAAAACATCATGTTAACAAAATATAATTACCCATAAATGCCGTCAGTGAGTGCTCAGTCAATTGTAATGTCTGCAGATAATTCCCGATAGTAGAGTAATGAGTGTAAGAATAATAGCTGTTTTGTAGGATTTTTTTTCGCTCACATTGTCTAATTGTTTTAAAGAAGACATTTGAAATATTGAAGTGCATTATGTTTCTGTTGGCTGGAAATAGGTTCCCTATTGGAATGTTAGGCAAGGTGTTTCAAGCAGTTGACTAGGCGATTTACTGTCTTTCAATCTGAGATAGAGAAATAATGTGAGATGGATGTAAGTAGTACGTTGGGCAGCTGCTAAAAGAATAACTTGGGAATGCAGAATTTCCAAAGGGTTAATAGCTTTTGCCAGTCTTGTTGAAAATTTGCCGTTGTTGAAAAATACACAGCTTTTGGAGTCATTCTTACTTTTGCATAGAAACTACAGAAGTTATATAATACAATACAGATTATTAAATATTATTAACTAGAATTCTGCAATACTACTGTTCAAATAACACTGAAGTCTTCTGTAATCTGTCTACAGTTGGATATTGTTTTATATTTGTATTTTTTCTTTCTTCTTCCTAGCTTTTCCAATAAGCTACATAGGCAAAAAGTAGGTTTTTTTCCCAGTAAACTTCTGCTGAATACTTGCTAAAGTAAAGAACAATCTCGTAACAGCTAGTAGCAAGAAAAGACAAATATATGAAAAGCTAATGCCTTTCTTCCATGGACATTCCAAGAACAAGAATAACATAAGAAAATCTTTTTTTTTTGTTTGATTTTTTGTTCTTGAAATGAAACCTAATGAGTCTTGCTTAAATTAATACTAGCCAAAAATAACTGAAAAGATTAAAAAAGAAGAATTGAAATCATTTCCACTGAGGCTTAATGCCACTGCCTCTACTTAATGTTCCTTACCATGGTCCTAGAAAAATCTGACATGTTTTTCCTTCTTTCCTACATTTTATGCATTTTGATTCTACATATTTTTTTAAAAACCATTAAATGGGGGGAAAAAAAAGTGGAATTCATGGTTATTCTAGTTCTGCCTGCATCTGTGTTGTCAGTCATGTTGTGACTGGCAGTATTCCAGCGCCAAGCTGCAAAGGAAGTAACACTTGCTATTTTAAAGTATTTTAGATTCTTTTGCAAAATGATCATTTTATTTTACTGTGTGACCAGATTTCCTACTTTTTACATGGTTGCTTTCAACTGTACTGAGGGTGCAAGCGCAAACAGAGCGGTGCTCTGCAGGTTTAAAGGGACTTCACAGGCGAGGGCTGCGAGGAGCTGGAAGAAGGGCCCAGGAACACGAGGCGCTTGCCCTGTGTGGTGGTTCATGTCGTGGCAGATGGAGCACATCCCAGACCATCCATGGCAGTTTTGTTTGAGGCTGCTGTTCCTGGTCTGCATTGGGATGCTGGAGTGAGGTCAACGTCTTTTCCTTGTGCTGCTGATAATAAAAGCTCTGGCAGGTGCTGGAACACAGAAAGAGAACAAGAATGACTCTGCATGCAAGAGACTGAGCTCAGTTTAAAGCAGTGCTGATATTTTACACCGTTTTTATTTGGAATTTTGCTTCCTTTGACTTCAGTGTTAGTTGGCAATGCTTAGCAGTTGTGTGCAGCCATGTAAATCCAGATTTCTGTCAGCCTCAGAAAACTCAAGTGCAGTGACCATGGTGAATATGCCTGTGTTGGCAGGAAAGTTGCTTAATCTCATTTGTCTGATCTAAACAGTAGGTGTGATGTCTGTGCCCTGGTGGATAGAAAATGTTCAGAATACAGGAAGCTTAGTAGGAAGCCAGGATATGGACTGAAATGTATAGGCACAAGGAGTTTTTGGAATGTCATTGGAATAGTCTAGGTACCCAAGTTTGTGCTGCTTGCCTACTACAAAATGGGCAGACCGGGTGTATCTCTAAACTCAGCATGTATTTTGTGTTCAATAGGCCGTGGCAGCATGGATTCAGCACATGCATGAATACATATTTAAGGATTTTGGGTATGAATAGTAGCTTCACTTAGACAGCATATCCAGCATTATAGATCCCAGAACTGAACTGAGCTAAGTTTTCTTCAGTTCACCAGGCACTGCCCCAACTCTGTCCCTGAAGGCTGCCAGATCTGACTGCTGTTACTGTCTGCATAAAGAATCTCAGTCCTGTCCTCTGCATAAAATAGGACAGGGCAAAATTGAGTAGAAATACCTATAGTGTAAGTACATGCGTGTGGGCTGTCACTTAAAAAATTATTATGAATAACTATCACACAGGCTCTTAGAGTCTGTGTTGTCTTTTCTCTTCCTCTACCTCCTTGGCACTGGTTTGTGCCCCGGGGATGCTTTGTCCCCACCTGCCTGCGCCCCGAGTCTGATGGGCACTGGGCAAAGCAGAATGGGACAAGGGGAAGAGTTCTTTTGATCCCAAATTATGGCACGTACATACACGACAGTTACATATTTCAGAGAACTCTAGTTAGAACTAAGCAATCTCAATTTTGTAATTAAGCTGTTGTAGCCTGGCTTTAAGAACTTTTTCCCCCTTTCTGGAATTTGCTGACACGTTGCTTGCACCTCCGTCGTCTCCTGGGATAAGCAGCGCGGGTGTCTGTCCCGGGCATAAACAGGCTCCTTCCCAGCGCAATTTTGATTCATTAGCAGGGCAGGGTCATTAAACACATTGGGTGGAGACTAGAGAGACATTTTGAAAAATGATTGTGTTATGTGATTAAAGACTAACATGATGCATCGGCACGAAAGTCTAAAATTTAGGCAAAATGCAAGTTATTGTATTTTTCTCATTTTCTTTAAATGTCTTGACATTTATTTCTTGACATAACTTAGCGTTTACCTTTTTTCTTTTGTGTTTGAGAGAGACAGAGTATAGATACCATATAATTTGTGACATTTTAGATCAGTCACAGAGGTAAGGTGCTTAAAGGTAGAAACATCATGCCCAACTTCATCTGGAGCTCCTGTCTTTGATCCTTCAAAAGTCAGCTCCTGCATGTACATTTGTATTTTTTCCTTATGCTTAACATATACGTCTTCGAAGAAGACTATGTCAAGAGTGAATGCAGAAGTAACAGTTGTATTTTAGCCTGGGGTATGGATAGGTCAGGGCTGGGGTAAGACCCGACATGCGCTGCCGTGCACGCTCGCACCTAACGAGAAAGTAGCTGCTGTCTGTGCAGAGCCAGCACTGGCAGCCCGGGCTGCGGGTTCTGCTAGCTCGGTGCTTGCTGTGTTGCCAAGGGCAATGCCTCCTGGCTGCAGGGCTCTCTCTTATCCATAATTTAGTAGGGCCAAGTAGCTGTCAGGATGTTTGTCTACTCTGGGTTCTGAGCTGAATTTCCAGACTTGCTAGGTTTCCAAATTGCTTTCCCAAGCCCTGCAGTCTGCTTCACCATTCTGTCACTTGTCTTCTAATTTCTGGTCTTGGTCCCAGGACCTCGTAGCGAAGTTCTCATGTCCTACTAAGGACCTCAATGAATTGTGTCTGTTCTGGTTGTTCGGCAGCAGATCTGGTAGTTGTGGAAGGACAAAACCGGGAGACAGAACAGCATCACTTACTGAACCCAGGGAGCTTCTTGATGCTGAGAACTCAGAAACTTCATCCTGTATGTGCACAGGAGCCCCAGGCTGCTCAGAAGAAATGACTACAATTAGGGAAAAATCTTCAAATACTGTAGTTGTGTATGCTTTTTTTTTTCCTTAAAACATAACGTGCATATGTTAATAAAATGAAATCAAATATATAGGCTGTGTATTCTTCTGAAGTCATTTTTCCCAACCTCCAAGATGGTAATCTGAGGAACGTTTTAAAACCAGAATAAACTATCATTGTGGCAAAAGAAGCAATCCTGCCCTTTTTCTGTCCTGCCAGTGTTAGTTTTGCCAGCTCAGCTCTCTGCTACAGCTGGATGGTAAATCAGACCAGGGGACTGATTCGACTGAAAAATACTTCTTTGCCACTGACTCTCTGTTTTGGGACACAAGCTGTGTGCTCCTTTCCGTATTTTCTCTTCTAAAATGTACTGTAGTCCAATACTGTAACACTTGTGATACTTATACCACAAGCTTCTAGATAAGCATTTTAAAAGAAACAAAGACAACTAGTATTCTTTGGGGCAACAGTATAGATACCGGTCAAGTTACTGATATAGCACAAAAATAGGAATCTTTGCGCCCAATTTATGCGTTTTTTTCTTTTCAAATTAGCCTTACATTTGTTTCAAGAAAGTGAATATGAAATAAAACCAACTCTTCTGCTGTACTGCACACTACCAAGCAGTGAGTTGCTTTAACTGAAGTAAATTTTTCTGTTAGATGACATAAATGACTCAGTTTTTTTCCTTTTTTGTCAAGATCTATTTTACCCACATAAATTTTACCCACATAAATTACTCACATAAATTTATTTCAAAATACATATATATATGTGTAGAAAAGATACATATTGATCAATTTGCATAGATCATACACAGATGCTAGGATTTTCATTAGCTGCAGAAAACAAAAAAATCAGAAAGAATAGCACCTGAATGAAATGACAAAAATCCATGAGCTCACTTTTGCTTCATGCACTTTGTAGTAGGAAAAAAAAAAGATGGTTCTTTGTGTGTAATGTTTGACTGTGATAAAATGCTTAGTAGATGAAATAAATGCTATTCTGCTTTTGGAAAATATAGAAAGAGCATATTGTTGATGGAAAGTTGAATTTTCAGTTGAGTACACTGTGGAAACGTGATCTTTGGGAGTAAGAAGATCTGCATTTCAGAGATGTGTCTGTAGTTGTAAGCTATTCTTTTTCTGAATAGTAAAAGAAATCTTAGTACCAGTGAATTCGCACTCTCCTTCTATTTTATTTTAAATATAGCATAAGAAAGACAATTTTCATTAGAAGTAATGCCTATATACTAAGATGACATTTGAGTTTTATTTTTTGCTGGTACTGTTACTACTGCTGTCTAAGGGTTTAAAATTTTATTTTTGCAAGCCAGTACATTATGTTGAAGTAACCAGTGTTTGGAAAAGATTCTTCCAGGAATTGACAGAGTTTTAATGTGACATTGAATGTTTCCCAATGCTTGCCCAGTGGAATTTATGAACTGTAGCGTAACAGCATATGAAGAAAAAGTGAAAAAATGAAATAAATAATCTCTGAAATACTAAAAAACTTCACTTCTCCAACATAAACTTAATACTGTTTTATTTCTAAATTGTTACTTAAATGACTAAAATTAAGTTTTAATTGTATGTAATTTTAGAAATGTTGAAGGTCTCTCGGCATTAGCACTATTGGTAAAAGCAGTGGCTGTAAAATAGACGGTCATTTTAGCTATTGTAGATGTGTATTTGCTAGCTGCTTTTCTTGCTAATAGCACTTTTTATATTTGTCATGTTGGACTCCATGGTGAAGTTTTACAAAATGAGCCTGTGTTAGAAAATGATTATTCTAAAACAGTCTTTTTTTTCTTCCTCTTGTTTTTTTTTCCTTTTAGGACCGGAATAGGCCCTATGACACTTTTAACTTGCACTCTTTGGAAAATTCCTTAATGGATATGATAAGGACTGATCATGAGCCTCTGAAAGGTAAACACTACCCTCCCAGTGGCCCACCAATGAGTTTCGCTGATATAATGTGGAGGAATCATTTTACAGGTTAGGAATATTCATATGTCCATGCTTGCTTGGTGTTTAAACAAAAATCAGCTTTTCAGTATTGCTATAACTTTTTTTTTTTGCTATTGAATGAGTTTTCAGTTATGTAAAACTTTTCCCATTTTAAGATCACGTTCTCTAGGAAAGTCAGGTGAAATGTCTATACATTTATTGTAAGTGCACAATCATAATATTATCTAATAACTGACATTTCTGAAACTTATTCTCATTTTATGTATTAGCAAATTCTCCTTTGGGTCTCCTACAGCAATCATGAAACTGCAGTCTGGTAGTTGTTCAACATCTTGTTCAAAATTAACATTACTTTTGATTTTAGGTTGTCTACTAATTTATGGAGTTGTATCATGCTTTTATCATGCTGATGCCATCTAGTTTTTCAGATTTGTTTTTATAAACATATCCTGATTTGGATTTCATATGGTTAGAGGAGAGCCAACAAATATTAGACTGTGTTAAGTGCTGAGAAATTTTGATTTCTTAGGCTAAAGGACTGTATCGGTTTTATCATTTGCAGCACTGCAGATTATTTCTAGTACTTACCTGACACTGAATAATGAAGACTTGTAGCAGTTTTTCAATGAATAATTATTCCTAGTTGATCTACACACTCATCTGTCCTAAACTTTCATTGTTTAAATTTCAAAACAAGTACACAGTCTTGCCCACAAAGTTGCTAAGTATTTTCCTGCCAGAAGTGAAATCAATAATGAACCATGTACAAAAACAAATATTGAGCTACATGTTATTTCCAGACTCTAACAAATAGGATATTGGACCCCATAGAGAAGAAATATGCTTTTGTATGCACTTCCTATGCATATGCATAATACATAATACATACTGTTAAGAGAATTGCCTCATCTTTTCCTGTCCTCATGTATATTACATATATATATATGTATCTTCTGGTTCAGGTACTTCTTTCACCGTCGTTCTGGGTATGGAGTGTGTTGTACCTTTCCAGACTGGATTCTGTACTCTCGCTTTATCTGTCTGGCCAATAAAAACAAAAAATCCAAATTGCTGTTATGGAGACTTGAACATTTGTTATGTCCTATTAATTTTATTATAATCTAGCTAAATATATTTAAATATATAAATTAAAACTCATTTTTAAAGCTGAGTTTCCGTATAAACCTGAGCAATGAAAATGAGGAAAACAGGATTAGAAATTGCATTCCTCTGAAAAAGACTTTTAAGTTCATGTGAGAGTCATTTTGCCTAGACTTTAATCATTGTCTCACCCTTTTTTTAATATTTCAGATCAGAATCTGAGGCACACAAAATAGTAGCGGATACAGCTCTTTCAGTCTTTTGTGTTGCTTGCTTACCCTATCAAAAATAATTTCCAATAGTCAGCTTAGCTATTTTTATTTGATGTGCTATAAGGGGCATATGCCACAGCTGCAGCTCGGTCTGTCATAAGACCATTTTATGTCGACATTTTATTGATATCGCAATGCATGGAGTAAAAAGGGAATCTTCAGTTTTATTCAAATTCATGCTTTTCCAAGTGAATTATCCTCTTCCAAAAAAACTCATTTTTATCTTTGCTAGGTTCTAAATTTATGTGGGAGACTTATTAGTCTAAGGAGATACTGAAAGCAGTAGCAACTGTCCTTCTTTTGCTCAGAGGGGAAAATGGAAGAATTGAGGATTAATTGTCAAATTCACGTTAGTCGTTTCCATTGGCCGGTGTGGCTGGTAGCCTCATGTTCTCTCCACCAGTGTTTTCTGTCGCTCGCTGACCGCCCCCTTTCCAGCTCGGAGCATGTCCTGCTCGGTGCTGCCATCCGTCCGTCCCCTGCCTCCTTCCCTCGCTCCTTCCCAGCTCTCTGCCCGGTAGCTCTTGGCCCGTTCCCGCCTGCTGTTCGTTCTCTCGCTCTATCTGTGCCCAGCTGTTGTTTTTCCACGGCTAGAGTTAATTCCCTGCCTTGCTTTCTTTCCTCCTCCCTCAGCCCTGCTGCCTGCGCTCACCCCCAGCCCCGGCCTGACCTGGCCTGCACTTTCCCCTCCTCCTGTTTTCGCACTATGCAGCGTGACTGGCAATATTCAGAGGAGCGGCTGCTTCGGGACGGACTCATTCTCTCCACCAAGAAGTGTCATCTCCCTTTGCGTTAAACAGATCCACTTTGTTATTTTTACTTAATCCTTTGCCTAAAAAACCTAGCCGTTTCTGTGCCAAGTTTAAAACACTCAAAGCATTCTATTGCATTTTTTTCTGTTGTTTTTTTTTTTCAGAGACAGTTGATATCCTGACTCTTCCCTTGTCTCTTCACTTTTTCCTCTACCATAGACGCAGATTGCTGCCCTTCTCTACATCTTCCTCAGATTTCACATCAACTTGTACCTCACTTTCTTCTTTATCCCACTCCCCTGGCGCTCCCTCTTGCAATAGCAGCTCATTTGGGTCTGTAAACGCCTTGAGAAAATATGTGTGTGACTGCTTGGTTTTGCCTTGTCCAGCAGCTGCCACTTCTTCATTTATTTTCTTCTGAAAGCTTTTTGAATAAACTGTTTATATACTTCAGAAACTTGATTTTCAGTTCCCCATAGACATTCCAGTGCGAATGCCTCTGGTACTAAATGGAACCTGCTCTTTCAGAAATATAGGAACTTACCCAAATTTCAGAGCTAGTGATCCATCTTTGTTTCCCTTTTATAGTCAGCTATGTTTTGTTTTGTTTTATTTTTCTTGAAAGCTTGCCTTCTTTTGTCATCTGTGGCTGTGTTCTCGCCTAGTTTTTGTGCAGCTTTTTCTTGTACAGTTAGTAGGTAGAATGACCACAAAAATTAGTTAAACAAGACCACAAAGAAAACAGCAAAAATGAGGATATGACTTCCCCTTAAATTCCTTTACCTTTTTAATCATTCACCTTCTGGTAAATGAGCCTTGTTTTCTCGGACAGTTCTTGCTAGGAATACTTACGTGCCACTTGCCTTAGTAGTTTTAATACATACCATACAGTTATTTAAACAGAAGAGGGGAACAGATGAGTAGCAGTGGCCTCTGCTTTTGAAAAGAGATTCAGTTCTAGGTACTTGTGCCCCGGAAGCTGCAGCGTGTGGGGCAGAGCCAGTGCCGCCAGTTCTGCGTGACGACAGCCCGCCCCGGGCAGCAGAGATTTCAGCAAATGTGTGTTTTTGAGAAGCACTTTCTGGATATTTATTCACTCGTGTGTATGAATGTGGAAACTTTGCTAGGAGCATAGCCCATCTTAATATCATACGTGTGCTCTCGCATCCCAACAGGTACCTGAAGCAGGAAAACAGTGCTTTTGTTTATAGGGCAACAACTCTTGGTTACAATATGAATGCAGAGATTAACTTTGAGAGTTGCAATATGAGGACCGGGCTGAGGTGGTTCTGGGATATTTTCTTCTCCTTTGGGGTTAGATAAGTTGCTCATGCTCTGCGTGGGTCTCTGGGGGTGGAGGAAGCAGTCTGGGGGTGTGAAGGGAAGAGTCTCTCGTCTTTTCTGTGGCAGCTGAAGCTTCGTAGCCGCCCTGGAGCTGCGGCGCGATCGTCCTTGTGTCCCGTGGGCCACGCAGGCTGGCTGTTCCCTTCAAGGTCACTTGAAGCAGGTCACTTTTTTTTAAATGCTCCACTTGGCTTGGGGAGGGCATGTGATTCAGTGGCTTTTTTTTTTTATTGGCGCTGCTTTCAAGTGTGGAACAAGAGAGACGGAAGGTTTGTTAGTGCTGCAGAAATGAAATGATCTTCAGCCTCGCAATACTGAATTACTTGGACTGACCTGCACTGACGGCCTGGCTTGCTCCTCTCCACCTAGGGTCATTGAGTTCTTTTTTGGCCTGTCTTGCTGTAAGAGAGAATTGATGCCTAACTCTGAGGTTTCTGGACTTTGGTAAATTAACAACTTACCCTTCTATGCTGCTATTTATCTCAAGACCTTGGGAGAAGGTTCTCAATGTCGACTCTTGTACAGTCTCTATCCAAAACTGTTCTTTTTCCCCTCCCATCAGCTTTTCCTGCAGCATAGGGACGGCCTGCTGCAGGTGCCTCTCCTTCTGTCTTTGCAGTCTGAGGACTTGTGTCGCTTTACAAATTATTATGCTTTTTTCAAGCTTTGGGAGCTACAGACTGTAAATTCTTTGCAAAATATTTTTTAGGTCTCATTTTCCCAAGACAGTTAGACTTCCCTATCCCATTTCTCTCCTTTCAAGACCAATTTCAACATTTTTTTTGTCTCTCTCAGTCAATGCTCATAAATCCTTTCCTCAGAGGATGAAAAAAAGTAAAAAAAGTACAATAAAGGAACAGATGAGAAGTTCCATGGACATCCAGCTGATCTGTGTGTCACTCATAACCAGGCCTACCTTGCAGAAGTGTAAAGTATTTTCTAAGATGGCTTTCCAGAACTGCCGGTCTTACTCTCCTGGTTGCCAATAAAATATATATTACAAAAATACTGGAGAGACTTTTCCTTGAGCGAGGAAAGGACATATCTGCAATACTTTACGACTTGTTGGTACTTATTATGCACTGCATATACTAACTGCTTCCAGGAAACATTGAATTATGAAAATAACGATGAGTATTTGCTACTTATTGCTGACTAAACCCTTTTCTCCTTCCTTCATCAGTGTCTCCTGTCTATGGTGTAACATGTCAGTGTTGCAATATGTTTATCAGTTTCAAACTATTGCATTGCAACATAAACAGAGGCATTTTAATCTATAAAAATATTTTGAACCGTAATAACTATCAGCTACCTTTGTCCTATTTTAAAATATTTATATAGTGTTTCAGCTGTGTTAGATCATGTGCTATATATGTGTTATTGACTAATCATGAAACTGAATAAAAATACAAAATTGAGGTGGGAAATCACAACCATTTGAAATATTTTTAATCTACTGTTATAGTAGATAACTTAGTATTTGCTTTTCATTCAAAGTCGTCAGACAACAAACTTCATAAGTTCAAATCCCCAAACAAACCAAAATTTTGAGGTTTTATGATGTATCGATGTGGGATATCTTGAAGTACAAGCATTTGGAGGAATCATATGTACAGGGAGAGATTCAATAGTAGATTTTATTAAAATTAATTTTGCTGCTTGTCAAACTCTCGAAGTGATACATAATGAATTTGTGCTAATTAAGTATTTCAGGAGGGACTACACACTATCTGTTGGCTCGAGATAGAGACTGGGAGCACCAATATACAACCATTCAGAGAGAAATAGTGTTTATGGGGAAACTTTTGATTTTGTTTTTCTGTACCTACTATGAATACTAATGTTGAAATTTAAGATTCCTTTTTTTAAAAGCAACTGAACAATATTTCATGAGGTTCGAGCACAGTGAAAATTGTAAGCGAGTTAGAGAACATTGGAATATATCTAGAAGAGCTGTTTACTTTTCCATCTTGATCTTCAGGCTTTGTTCATGTGCACGGAAGGTTTCACAGGGTTTTGCCTTGACCTAGTTGTTTGTACTCTTTTCTTTGTCCTTGTTTTTGGTTTTGAAGCTAAGTTGTAAGCTCGCTGCGAGACCTGGGGAGGCCAAGGTGAATGGCCACAGTTGTGTTGCCGACCCCCGCGGAACCCAAAGGTCGGGCAAACAGAGCCAATGTTATCCCAGCCCTGGAAATGGTGCCACCTTGGCACTGCTCTTTGCAACACTTTTGGTAGGAAAAGTGCCCTGTAACAGCAGGGTGTAAAATCTAGATGCTCATCAGACTCCTTTCCATAAATACCCACGAAAAACAGAGCGAGTAGACAGATGTGTTTGCGCCTCTATGTTTAAAATTAGGCCAGCCGAGCTAATCCTTTTAAAGGAAACATACTCTATTTCCTTTGCATTTTAATCACTACTTATACAAGAAAATCCTTGTTTAATCTTTGTTTCAGGGCAGAATATGACCGTTAAAGGTTTCTTTCTTTCTTCTTTTTTATCTTAATTTAGAAATAATGTTTACTTAGTGAACCTGTACTGTGAGCTTCTTAATTCTGCTGCTGGCATCAAGCATGTCCTTGTCTTTGACCTGCTGAATCTGTTTTCAGAAGAATTTAAAACATTTATTTTGGAGGAACTCTGATGCAGCTATCAAGTTTTCCTTTGCTTTATTTCAATTATTTCATTATGCTGTTGAGGACCAGCCTTGCATATACCTAAAACTCTTTTTCTCTCTTCTCTCTTCCCTCCCTTCCCATTCAGTTTTTGGATTTCATACCTTTTAATGTAAATTGCTGGTGGAAATGATGTTTTCATATGGGTTGATTTTATCCACCTCCTTTAGATAATCCATAATTCTCTTTGAAGTACAGTTCTAGAGCTAGATGTGGAATAGGTACATGTGTATAGATGCTTGTCTTTAATTTATAATTACAGCTAGATTTCCTTTTATATTCAACAGGATCTTGCTGTTAAAATACTAATATTTTGAAAATATAACTGTTTTCAAGCTTAAAATAAGTGTGCTGCTCGAAGATGCATAAGACCTTTGTGTTTTATCACAGCAACATAATTTGCTTATGAAGAATGTATTTCATCGTAATGTAAATATTCTATATATTACCATATTTTATAGCTTATGTTCTCTACTGGGTTACCAAATACACGCCGTCAATGATAGGAAGAAGTTAATATCACCAAGCTTTATTCCTGAGTTTCATAACTGATAATTAAGCACTTCTGCTCACATGGCCACAATAGTTATCTGCACAGTAAAAATATAAACTGTACAAGCATGATAGATGTCCATGGCTTCCTTCAGACAAACAATGGTATTTTTGTTATTCTGAGCATGTTTGGAAAAAGATCTGGGTCTCAACCAGGAGTCTTCGTTATGTGTGTAATAAAAGGGTGAGACACTTTAAAAACAAACAAACAAAAACATCAAAAAAAGGAAACTTCTTCACAGAGTTGTGTTTTTTTTTATTATTTTTATAATTCTCTAATGATTCATTATGGAAATACTAACAGACACATGATTCCTTTGGCTGAAATTGTTTGAGGCCTGTATATTAGTGTGGCATCAGTGTGAAATGTCTCTATTTTTGAGGAAAGAAGAGGGAGGGAATGATCTGTGGTCTGCTCAGGTAAAAATGATTTAAATGATTTTGTGACAATTGAAATCATTGTTACATTTCACCTTCTTTTTGGTCATTCGTGAGCCATGGGGCAGAGACTCGTTATTGAGCCAATAGCATTTGGTTTGCTGAGCTGGGCTACAAACTCGAGTCTCTGTGGCGGATGTTTAAAGGAGGGCTGCCCATGCTTCGAGTTTTGCACTTTCTGTGCCTGAGCTTGACTTCATATCACACTTGTAACCTATTCCTCCAAATTGCTATTGCAGTTTTGTATTGATCTTTGTGGGCACCAACCTTCAAATCTTATGATAGATGAGGTAAAAATTATAAAATACTACGCAAATACGGAAAGGCTGTGTAGTCATCTTCATCCTGTTGCCGGTTCCACTGGAACCTCTTGACCTAACTTTGTAGTTGACATCAAGTCAATGCAAGAGCAAGTTCTCGTTCCCTGGAGGTTCAGACAGATCAGAACAGGAAACAGCTTCAGACAAACTCATGCCAAATGCCATTCGCTGGGGTCGTGTAGATGGTCAGTCCTGGTGCAAGCCGTGAGGTACAACAGAAGGCAGGATCTTTTCCTGAGTGTATAACAAAAAAAAGATTTTTGGATTATCAACATTGAAATGATTCAATAGCTAGCTATAATGTTAAAAATCCTTGATTGAGTGAATGTTGATGTCCAGTAGTTTAAAAAGAAGCAAAAAAATCCCAAACAAACAAATACATTTAATGGACTTAAGATTGTTATTAGTCACAGGTCTCTTAAAGCAAAACTTCTGTTTGCAGGTCTGGAACTGGTTGGTGATCAGTGTTTCCAAGTTATGTTTCACACACAAAGAAAAATAATAGCAGTACCATCACAAAAATGCAATGATGAAATCAGAGATCAATTTTACAGATAGTTATAAACAGGTCTCTGAGAACAGAGGTTTTCAAATCAAGAACGTGACCACTGTAGGCAAGCACGGCACTGCTAGAACCTGCGATAGCGGTAAACCTGGGCCTGACATCCAGGATGATGATTTTTGCAACTACATTCTTTCTGAATAGTGTGTGTAACTTGAAATTATCCAGACAATTAAAAAAAAAAAAAAAAAAAAAAAAACCCAAACCCTAAATTACCTAAGGTTACCTATTTGCCAAAAAATTCATAGAAATGTTCAACTGTGGGACAAGTATACTGCCTACAGTTGTGGAGAAGATTTAAAAATTGTTTCAGAGTCACAGAGTGGAAGTATGCAACTGGATTCAGGGTATTTTTGAATTAGCAGTTGAAGAGACTTGTGTTAAAGAGCTTTTGTTGCAGCTTAAGTTCAGTAATACAGTAATAAGTGTGTTATAAAAGTATATAATTGAAAATCTGTTTGGTAGACAGTTATGAAACCCAGATGAGCAGACTGAAAGTGGCAGATGTAGCCTGCATACAAACACTAGGCCCTTGTGACTGGAAGGGTTCCTACTGCTGACTTAGTGCGCTGCTGGAGTTCAGCCTAACTGAGGTGCATTCCTGCCTGTGCTCAAGGTTCTTGGAGAGCACAAATTTTATCCAGAGATTTCATATCAAAGCTATAGTAAGAAACATGTGCTTGCATAGACTTTGTAGAGGTCTAGGTAGTGCTTTTCCCTCAAAATGCTTCTTTTATAGCAATCTTGCCTGCGTTTAGCCCAAATATTTTTCTTCAAATATTTCTAACTGCATTTTTATGGTGCATCCATATATAAATTAATAATTTTAGTTTCATGCTCTCTTCTCGTCCCTTAGATAATTATGCATTTCTGATGTCTGCATATGTTTTTTTCAAATGAATAAGTTGTAATGTATTCAAATCCTGTATTTAATATGAAAGGCTGTCTAAAAAGGTAACTGCTTCTCTTATGCCTGGTGCATTTCCAGCCTCTCTGAATGCTTTAAGTGTATTTTGATAGTATTTCACTAGTTTGTTGCTGTAGGGTTGGGGGTGCTCTGAAGACGCACAGAATTAGCCCACGCTATCGCTTGGCTCATATGAGAACACGTCCTGCCTGTGCCCGTATCTGCTGCTCCTCTGCAAAGATAGCTGACAACAGCTTAAAAATAGCAGGCCAAGGGCAGGTGATAAAATGTCAGGCAAGCAGCACCTGGCTCCGCGGCTGCCTGCAGGGAGAGAAAACCCAAGCCCAGATGTCACAGATACGGTTCTATTTCTGTAGCTGGTCAAACAGAACAATTTCAGCTTCAGCAAAGCAGGGGAGGAGAGGCCGCCCCCACGGAGCCTGCCTGCCTTACTCGATCTTTTTCATAGCAGCCCCCTGCTTTCTCTTATAAATATTAATTTACAAGTACAGGCTAATATATATGCCCAACTTCTAAAAATACGCGTTACCTCGCGCTCATTAATATACTGTTAAGCAATGGGAACTGCTATCAATCTGACAAGATTTCTGGGAGATTTAGCAACAGGCTAACCGAAATAATGGTAGGTCTAATGGTCCAGCTGGGTCAGATTAATGTGGAAATATATTGTGATCTATAGGCAATCTCCTAAGGAGTTTCGTCTAAGCAATTGAAAACTGAAATGGAAGATTTATTTTCTTTTCTTCTCCCCTCGTGCTTCTTTTCTGGAGGTGCTCGTTCCTTCTTTACACTTTTACAGTGTGGGCCCTTTTTTTTTTCCTAAAGGAATGAGAGGTTTATCATGTAAAGAAGATATATCAGCTTTTTTAAAGCGGCTTGCACCTTGGTTTCTGAAATGTCCTGAAACTTCTTGTTACATCTGTTCAGAAAGGGTATTGCAGCACAGAAGTCGCTGTGGCAGCAAGTAGAAGGCTTCAGTTTCTTGGTAGGAGCTGAAAATATTGGAGAAGAAGAAACCTGAAGATTGGCCTTAGTTCTGTTCTTGAAAGCAAATTTATTAAACTTAAAGCAGGGAAGGGAATTTGCACTAGAGGAGCTTGCTGGTTATATTGTTTCTTTAATATAGCCCATGGATCTTGAGCTCCCAGGCTCCAGTGCCCGTGTATTAAAAAAGTCAATCTCCTACTTTCTTAGCACCCAAACTTATGCCCAAATCTAAGCATAGAAGCAGTGCATGAAATGGATTACAGCCCATGTATGTAATTTAAATATAAAAAGGCAATTATTTTTAAGTTTTTTTTAAATCCTTTTCCAAGCAAGGACTATTATCAATTACAGCTTTCAATTTGGGGGAGGAAGGGTTGAAGAAGTTCCCCGTTCCCTTAGGGTTTGTTTTCTTAATACTTAAGCTTCAGTATCTAAGAAACTGAAACTGTTCTGAATAGTAGAATTAGCTCATTTCTTGCTTTGAAAGCGAGCAGATTTTTTGTGGGCTAAGTTGCCTTTCGAGTTAAGTAACTGTGAATTTCCTCCTATTTCCAGTTCCTGAAGTCAGCAGAGATCATCTCAGCCAACCTTTCAACAGTTAAATCTCACCTGAGAAAACTGGTGCTATTTTGCATCTCGCTAGCTACTAGGAAACGGGTGTCAGCAGCAGGGCTCGCTTCAGGTTCCTGGAGAACCTTCTGTATGTTACATTCTCGTGTAGGGGCCAGCCATAAATATTCCTAGACTCGTGTGTGCTTTTTCAAAGTACATATGAATATCTGTGCTCCATCAGACCACAGCTCCCACCAGCCCAGTATCTTGTCTCCAACAGCGAGCAATAGCAGATTCCTAAGGATAAATGTAAAAATGGGGTAAGCACTCCTGTCATCTGTCTGACTTCTGGTGTCAGAGGTAGCATAGAAAGGAGTGATTTAGTGTTGCCATTACAGTGATATGTATTTTTTTTAATGCTATATTCTTTCCTTGAAGCCTAAAATCATAAATAGCAAAACTGCAGCAAGCAGTGGGTTGAGCTGTGAAGTCCTATTTTGAGAGGGTAAGCATACTGTTTTCCTGGTACAAAGTAAAAGGAGGTACTAAAATATTGTTTATTCTGTGATTTTTTTTTTTTGGTCATTATTTTAAATACTACTCCAGTATATAAAAAGTACTCCACTGTTAAATATCTTAAGTGTGTGCTCTTGGGATTGTATCTTTTATAGATGGAAGTTTCAGCTACCCCAACTGTTCATCCCTTCGGCAATCTTTAATATTCATGAAATTAATTTAGTCTTGAAGTAAAAATATTTAAAATAACTTTTATTTACATTCCAGGGCGTATGGGAATAAACTTCCATCATCCAGGAACAGATAATATTATGGCTCTTAATAGTAAGTAGTTAATATCTAATGACTAATAATCATGTTCAATATTCTTTCTCCTCCTATAAATGTATATACATATGTATGTGTACATAGCTATGCTGCCAAAGACAAAAATGTGTAGTAATAGTAGTTTAACTGAGGTTAATGCTCTTAAAATAACTTGCATAAATCAGTAGCATCAGTTATCTCTGATTTATGCTACCCTGGTAGCACTCGTGTAGCTTTTTGTGTATTCCACCAGAACCTTCCCAGGGCTGCTCTACGTGGCGTTGCAGAACAGGCTTCTGCTTCTTCTGTGCACACGTGTGTGTGCACGTGCACATGCTCAATCTGTAAATTTAATTTCTGATATCTCTGCAGACTTACTGCTTTGCTTGGGAAGTGTTATTACAACTTTTGTTTAATATTAAATTTGCTGGTGGCATTTAGTTTTTGGTTCTTGATTTTTTGAAGAAATTTTCCTTGCCACATATCTATTTTTCAAAATGTTCAGTAAACTTTTCCATTTTTTAAAATCTGCAATTAATTTATATCTTCACAGAAAAAAAAAATTTACAAGTATTTGCTTAGAATGTTGTATTAGTCAGATGTGTTAGCATTAGTTTACTAACTTATTCTTTTATGATTTATAATTTTACTTTTGTATATTGTTGAAAGTTTAGGATATTTAGATTCTTATAATTTGATTTTATGTAGTGCCACTTAATTAAAAAATAATTTTGTAAATGAAATATTGAAAATTTCTAGACATTTTCAAGGAACTTTGCAATTGAGCAAGGTTTAACTTGAAAACTTTAGATGTTTAATGCTAGTTTTTGGAACTAGCATTCTAGAAAAGTTTAGAACTTCTCTTGTATAAAACTTACTCTTGGTGCTGTTTTCCTTAGTTTAACGTAGTTAACAATACAAATTTTTGGCAGTTCTGTTGTCGTAGGTATGACATAGGCCACATTTTGCAACTGGGCAGACAGAATTAATCGAAGTCAGGTAATTAACTGGGAGAAATGCTGCACCTAATTAAAGATATTATTGAACAGGAAAGCTGATCAAGTTTATATATGGGTCGGTGTAAGTAAGTTCTGCACAGTGCAGTCTGCCCTGCTTTGCTATTATTTCTGCTCTCACAGTATATTTTTTTGTTCCTATGTGGGCATTCCAGTAAGCTGATTTCAATTTCAATAAGCTGAATTTGAATTCTTAAAACAATTGATATCCATTATAGAATAGGTAGGAGTATTTCTTGCAGAGTAGGGATTGTTGAAAGATGGTATAAAAGTGAGCTGTCCCCAAATGAAATGTCTTTAATTTTGCATAATACGTTAGCTTTTGGGTTGAGTCTTCCATCCCTAAGTAAATGAATATATTCTCTTCTGGTTGTTCTCATTGATGGACAAATTATAGAAGAAACTGCCTTTTTAGTGGAAATAAAATTCAAGAAAATTGATTTTCTTATTTCTCATCCCTTTGAAATTTTATAGCGAGCTCTATAGTCCGCAAAAATGAAGATTCTTCCTTGTTACAGACTTGGTACAGGGCTAAAAGAATAGCAGAAATAACTAATGATCCTAAACAAAATATGTTTATACCTTTTTTAGGATGTAAAATAACATGGGATGGTTTAATATTAACAGATGTGGAATCATAAATATACAATTTATGCAAAATTGTTCTTTTGAGTAAAATTCAGCACACAGCATTAAATAAGGACTTTTGCATTGCCCCTCTCTTGCATCTTTTCGGCCTCTCATTATTTACTGGATGAAGTCAAACAATTTTTGTCAAACTAAGTGCCTAGAAGCCAGAGCTTTTGTACTGTGAAGCCATTCCTTTTGGGTGTTAAATTTTTTATTTAAAGATTTCTGGAAAATTAAGATCAAAAGCAAGTGTTTAGGTACACAGGCTTAGAAATTACTTGTAGTTGATCATGTACATCTTTTTATGTGCAGCTAAAACTGCCAAATTTGGAACTATGTAACTCCCATATGATCCATGTTCTTTGCTATGGTGAAATACAATAAGAAAAGATAATCCAAGGAGAAATATTCTTTCTTCTGCCAGAAGGGCTGCAGATGGATAAAGAAAACTTCCCAGAAGAGATTCTAGCCCAGTAATTTTTGGAAAAAAATTCTCCTTTTGGAAGAAAAGGAGAATTTATGTAACCTAAATCATGGCAATACTTTTAATATCTACATATAATTTCTATGCGACCAAACAGTGGCTGCTGAATTCAAAAAACGCAACTTTCACATTATTTTTATAGTCACTACATAAGCATTTTTTATCTTTTCGTTGCCAAGAATCACTAATAATCCCTCAAACTTATTATTAAAGGCTCACTTTATCATTAAGGATGTAACATTCTCTCTGAAATTACACTGGTTCTTGCCTACAGCAATATAAACCTTTACTCAAAACGTTGAGCAAGAGGACAGCTATTCTGGGTGGTGTTGAGCTGTTTGCTCCCTCCTCATGTCATGGACACACTTCCAAATGTGCTCTAGCTGGTATTGATTACCACCTTTGGAAACTTGGGATTTCCCCACCTGGTCTCCTTGAGCCTCTGGGTAGACTTAAGAGGGTTGCCCTGTTAAGAGCAGGCACACGAGCCATTTAATTGACCTTAAGATCTCTCTTAGGGAAGCTCTAAGTCATTTTATCATTTTGAAGCATTGAGTACCTGAAACTATATTATCAGTGGGATAGAGAAGAGTGTTTGTAAATTCCCAAGAATCCTATGAATACTTTCCTTGTTATTAGTGGCTATGCTTGTGTATATACACACACACATAAACACACACATGTGTAAATATATAAAAACAGATTTATAGAACAGTGAAGTTTGAAGGCCAAAACAAGAGTTAGGATTTTATTGAGGAATGTGCATGACAAAATATCCAGGGAGACCTGAGCCTAATCCTGAAGAGTTTATAAGCAAAATCAAAATGAAAATATTTAAATCTGGAAATACTGAGACAAGAAGAGGGAAAGATAAAATTTGGGGACATATTAACTGTTGAAAAACTTGCTAATACCAAATAAAATGTAATTTTTGTAAATTTATGTACACTACTTTCTCTTTTGTTACTACTTACACAAGAAGTCTGGATTTATTAGTGCATAACTAGTTTTCATCTTAAAAAAAATCTTCACTCAAAATACAAGATAACAATATCATTGCTTGATTACAAACTCTGTTTTAATATGATCTTGATCTTGAGATAAAGATACAAGATTTTTTTTAAGAGAACGTTAGTGACAGCAACTTATTAGACTAATGTGATACTGTAATGGCTAGCAGTGGCATAAATGGAATTACTGATTTGTATTAGTTTGTATAAATTTGTTATGATCTTGTAGATACCAAGTATTGACTGGGACAGCTTTAGTTAATATTTGCAGTGCTAATTAAAATAGAAAATAAGTTAATATGCTGGCCTTAATTAAAATGGGTTCCTCTGTCCCCTTTTCTTGCTAGCATTTGCTTCCATTTGCAAACAAACGTTTTTGCAGCTCTTGGCCATGTCACGGGAAGCTGGGCTTTGACTTACCAGATACCCCTTTAAGTAGATATCTTAGAAGTAAGTGATGAGCTGCCTGCTGCTTGGAGAGCTGTCGCCAGAGCTTCTGGTGAACTCCAAAAGCCAACAGCAAACTCGAGTGCAAGGGTGGTGGGTGCGATAAGAAGAGAGAAGGGGAATCAACTAGAGTGTGAGATCTTCCCCAAAGAAGCCCAGCACTATAGGCTTCTTATTGGGGTCTCCTGTTAGCTTTTACAAAATGAGTTTGTGCTAAAAGTAGATTTAAAAACAAACTTGTAATGTGCTAGAATTGTGTTTTTCCTAAAGATCCCATATGCAGTGACTTTGCACTGCGGTTGAGTTTCACATGCTCCATCTGGACATGTGTCATCTGCGAGGCCTGCTACTGTTTGTACCCCTTCCAATTGTCTTTTCTGTTTTTCACAGAAGTGTAATTTAATCATTTGATCTGAATAAAATAGATTGAGAAGTTTGTTGAGGTATTACTTTGGGGGAACATTTTTGATGTTTGTATGAAGATTTGGGTTTTGTTAATATAAATAATAGTTACACAGAGAAGTGTTTGTGTGTGACAGAAAATCTAATGTCAGAGAAACCATTTAATTTTGTATTTACTTGCTTCTATGGCTTTTAAAGTTTGGCTTTGTCCAGTACTTCTTGAAATGAGCAGTTCTAGGAAATTTATTGAATTATTTTTGTCCTGTAAAATCTTCAGCTTAGTAGCTTAGTGGCAATTTAGTAGTTGACAAAAGTATGTTTCTTACAGTGATAATATTACGCGTGAACACACAGTTAACTTGCCAGAGGTGTTTCTCTTTTCTAATATTTTTTTTCGTCTTTCTCTCTTTTACTCTTTTACTCTCTCACGTGCGCGCTCGCTCTTTATTATTTATTTATTTATTTATTTCTACCCCGAGTAGTAAAGGACACTTACTGGCTAGAGGTCCAAAGCTGACACCTGAATTTGCTATAAAATTAGGTTACTGATCTGTTGGTGATTCATTTTCATGTAGAGAATAATATAAAGGATTTGAAAGCAAAATCTAGTTAAACTGTGAAGAGCCGGAGTTTATTTAATTGGAGGGATGATGGAATAGCAAAGGGCTCATAAGTAGCGCAGAGTACATAAACTGTCACTGTATACGTAGCCTTATGAGGTTTTCAGAGTTAAATATATATAAACCCGTGTTAGGAGCAAAAGATAGCCCTGGTCTTGCCTTGAGGAAATGGAGTCAGTGATACCTCAAAGTCCCTTGTATAGGCACTTAATAAAACATTTTTAAAAAAATCCATGGGGACAGCAATTAGAAATCCTTCTCTCATCTTTCTGCCTATCGAGTTTTTATGGTAGCGTCTGCATTTTCTGAGTTCTGATTCAGCTGCTAAAACTGCTTTTTCTAGGAGAGAGAGATTTCTTAACATTTCTTCCTTTTAATCCCACTTTCTAGCTCTTTGCTACCTCATTTCCTTTCCCGAGCTCTTGCTGCTTCGCAGCCTCGGCAGTGTGCATTCCTTTCACTTGTGCAGTCCTCTCTACCGCGAGCGAGTGCCATCTGTTTCTGCAGCATTTATGATCAGGCCTTGCCAAACTTTTCCATAACCCTTATGCATGATGCTAAAAGCGAGGAGACTTGTAGTCAGGGATTAGATTCAGTAGATCAGAAGTAATACCAAGGTAGTTTCCATCATCCAAGCTGTTAAGAGTGTGAGCTTTATAATTAATCTACCTCTAAACGCAAACCAAACAATAAAAATAGGTAAGTCTTGCCTCCTGCACAGATGCTAAACCATTACACGTACCTGAAGAGCTGTGGCCTTGTTGGGTAAAAAGTTCTTGGTATGAAATGTCAGCTTAAAAAAATGTTTTGGAATTCACATGTTTTGATGGAGTATTTGAGGGCTGCTGTGTGGACCTTTAGCTGCATACAGCTTGCACGTAGATTGTGTTTTCATCAGTGATGGGGTTCAGCTTGTGGAACTGGTGACGTGCCAACATGTGTTGGCAAGGAGCTTGCTGGAACGCTTGCCCTGCTAGCATTGAGAAGTGAGCCAGAAGGGACTGTTGAGGCCGATATCACCAAATTATCCTAACACCCATCTGTACATCCAGCCTATCTCAGTGGAGATTGAGACCCATCTTGTGAAGCTGCTCGGAGATGAACAACAATTTATGTCACTTATGTCAATCCCAATTACTTGCATTAATCCTTTCTTTCAAAAACCTCTTACAAAAGGTAGAGGTCAGAAGTCTTGTCTTTTGTAAAGTTATTCCTTGGGGCAGCCATACAAAAAGGGAAAGAAAGAATAGTATTTTTCTATACAAGCTGTTCTGCTGCATTGCTCATCACTGAAAATAGGCCCCTGAATCTCCGACACTGAAAAATGCTGGAACAAAAATAATTTTAAATGATATCCTGGGCAAAATGGGAGGAGTGCGCTACAAATGATAGAATATATAGAAAACCTTGTTTGGAAGCAAATAAATTTCGATGCATGTAGTGCTCAGTACAAACATACTCACGCAAGAAACACAAAAGTTAATATAGTGAACCATGTTTAATTCTTTATTCTTCCAAATATAGTTCTTATTTTTCCATATGTGTACACGTTTTGACCAGCTCAGTTTTATCATGCTGCATTCCTTTATCAGCTTATTTCTTCTCCAGAAATTGTTAGCCAAAGAAGAGTATTTTATTTGCAGTACATTTATGCTGTTTTTATTAAGCATCTGCCTGCTTTTTGTATGGAAAACATTCTTGTCAATCTTGACTGCTATTTAAGTTCTAAAGAAATGATGAATTAATTCTAAACTCTGTTTATGAGCACAAATTCATATTTAACTTTTAAATTGCTACAAAATAAGTTAGCCAGCTTGTTTCAGATTTGGCTACTGCTCGTCATATGCATCCAACAGTGTGAAAATCCACTTTTTAAATAGAACGTTCCTTACCTATCTCTGAGCTTTTCTTGTGTTTTGACAGTTCATTAAACAATCTTGAGCATATTCAATTTTTCATACTCATTTAAGAGCAGTCTAGTACTTTACAAAGATACAGTATTCATATGTGTAATATTAGAAATTCACAATAACCCAAACAAAGTCTTTAAAGCATATGACAGAAGTTCTGGCTATGTTGCATATACTTCTAGCATCTGGCTTTCTTGTTAAACTTGCACAAATACTTGTTCATGGTCTGAGTATTTTAACGGTATAAAAGCAGGATTCCTAGCTTGTTCTGTTCATTTGCTCTTTAATGTTAGTTCAACAAAAACAGTTCTTCACCGAGTTCAAGTTGTGTGCTACAGAGATGTTGTTATAGCAAAGATGCATTGTGTGATTTCCCTTGATTCCATCACCTTCTCTGACTTCATTATTTCAGTTTTCCCTGGAATTGTTTCGGTTGTAAACTTCCAGATCTCTGAAGTACTTCAGAGACTAACTATTCAAAACAAAAAGCTTGACATATTTTCCTTTCCAAATTTAGAATGTTATTGCATAACTCATACTGTCCTAAAGCAAGTATTGTTCTGAACTGCTGAATGCTTCAAGTCAAATGAGTTTTCCAAGTTAGAAATAAGATACCAGTAGTCTATAAATCAAGGAGGTTCCCAGTCTTGTCAAATAAGCTTTTTTTTTAACCCTTCTAACCCCAAATTTCATATTTTGAAATATTACCTTTTTTTTTTCATAGAGATGTTATTTTACTAGTATTTAAGAAATGTCTATAAAATTTGGGGAAATGTGTGTCTTTGATATTGTGAATATATCACTGGTAGAATAAGGTAAGATTTAACATTAACAGTGAAGAAAAACTGTTGCTAACATTCTCAAAACACTTTCTATTAACTCTTCTGTAAAATGCAATAATATAAATAAATGATGTTGCTTATGTCTTCATCCTGATCGAGTTCACCTTTAGCTTTGTTATGGAAATAGTTTAGATCTAGCTCTTTGGAGCTAGTCATTTTTGGATTTGCAAACGTATGATTTCCTTGCAATGCCAACCATCTATTTAATCTAATTTAATCTCATAAAAGGGGCAGATCGGTCCCATATCATAATAAAGGAATGAAAGGGAGAGAGAAGACATCTCTGTGAGGACAGAAAAATTAATTTATAGAATAAATGGTTAACTTATAATTCACTATCTGCTTTGGCACATGCGTTAAAAAATGTTTTAAGAATGTGCTTGTGTTTCATGGATACTTTTTATTTGTTTTACTAACTTCCTCCCGTGTACAACTGGCTCTTTTTCCAGGGAAGCTCTTCCCCACAGTTTCTAATCCGTAAAAATTAAGCTCTTAACTGGAATTGGAAAAAAAAAAACAAACAGAATGGAAACTCATTGCTTCTTCACATGGCTAACATCTTTTGTTGCTAAGGGAAACAGGAGATTTAGTAAGGTGTTTTATGTTGTTCGTAACTTAAAAGGCTTGGTTCTTGGGGATATTGAGCTGTAAAATATCATTACGCCTTCTTGTACTGATGTACTGTGACAGCCTTTAATTGAGCCATGTCAGATAATGCACAATCCTAGGCTGAATTTCCATCTAGTCATCACTGCTGTCTATTTTTGCCAAGTGCCAATAATTTTTATTTTCGATTACCTTACAACTGAAATCTGTTGTGAAAAATGTATGTCATAAGCCATGTAATAGGGGATTAAAGAAGCAGAGACCTTCAGTCTGGGCAGGAGAAGGCTGCCAGTGGATGAGGTGGAGCCTTACAAGCTAGCCTAACGAAGGTGATTAGGTGAGGGAAATGTAGGACCACAGCAAAATGAGACGGGTTTGGAGAAACTTCTAGTAGATCCATCTAAAGCCCACAAAAGAGTGTCCATCTAATTTTGAAACTTGCTGTCCCCAGAACTTGTGGGAGTGGATGATATCAGCAGGTTCAAAAAGGCATTAGACAGATGGTGATCTGAAGGCCTTGCGAGCAGGTGGTAGGAGTAAGCATGAGTGGCCTCCTAACGCCTTGGATCCAGCTCCCTCTGGATGCTAAGGGACAGAGAGGAGTAGTGGCCAGTCTAACGTGTTTCTTCTAGTGCCCCTCTTGAAAACAGAGTATTTGTCTGGACGGACCCTTAGGCTTGCCTAGCTGGGCATTTCCTAGGACTTCTTGCAGGTATTCTAGCTGAGCTGCGTGATTCAGGCCTGCATATGGGAGGCACAGACACGTACTTGGTGATGCCCAGTCTGTGAGAATGTGTTTAGTCAAAGTCCTTTCTTTTCTATTCTCTTAGATTCATCTCTTTCAAATAAATTGCCGAAACCTACCTTGATGATTCTGGGGAATCATTTGTGTAATTCTGGTATTTATTTGCATGTTTTGCTGTTGTTAAGCAGATGTTCCCTTTTGTGTTGGAACTATCCAGCTTAATATGGAAGTAACTGAACTAGCCCTCAGTCTTGGCAGTGAGATAGAATAAAGGTGGCTTTCTGGTTGATGAGGTAAAATTTAGAAACTTTATAAAATATGCAAATGTATTTTTTATGTCAGAGAAAGAACCCTTCTTTTGACTGCCACATAAGATGCTGCAGATTTAAGCTTTTAAAGTTCTTTTTCTTCAGTTTCATGCAGCTTTTCTTGAACTGTGGTTAACATTGCAGCCTTTCGATTGAGTTTCTTCGGTTTCATTGAAGCAACAGCTCATCTTAGTTGCAGACTTTTGAGAGTTCCACAATTATCAAAGATTGAAAAAAATAAGGCATTGTACCTTTCTAATTCATGCATGTAAATTAGGACATAGTGTTTGTGCAGCTTTATTCTGCTTGTTGGAGCTAAAGAAAAATGCAGAGAGATGGAGAAATAATAATGCAATCATGATCATTCAGTGAGATTCACTTGTAAGGTTCAGAGTTGCACAATCAATAGGTTTCTGCCTGCAACAATCAGGTTTAATGCAGTTTAGTAAAATCCATTCATTGCCTCTTAAAGTAGCTACATTTCACCCTGTGATGTTCCATAAAGTACCTAGGAAGGAATAACTTCTTTTTGCTTAGTTTTGAAACCATCTAGAAATGTTTTCTTTGCAAAGAGAGGTTCCTGTTTAGCTGCAAAAGCACACGTGCATTTGATATAAATGACAGAAGAAAGTTCACCTGCATCTCTAGATGGGAAGGAGGGAGGTTTTACAGGAGGGACTCTTGGTGTATGGCAGTGGGGAGAAAGAACTGGATGAAGTGGTTAAGGGAATGGAGAGAGTCCCAAGGAGGACCTGGGCACTGGGCAAGTCCTGGGGGTGCTGCATAGGGTGTAGAAGAAGACCTGTGGGTTTGGGAGAGGGCACAAGCATGAAGGTGCCTCTTGAGAAGAGAAGGATCAAGCCCAGGCTCCATCTCTGCCCTGCTTCCTGGTGGAGAAGCCTGGTGTGACTCTTAGCCAAGTATTCCATTATGTGCAAAGGCCACAGATATTTCTTGTAATATCGAGGTTCCTGTGTATAAAGATACTGTTTTTCAGGTAATTTTCCTGTATTCTAAAGCTTCAGAACAAAAAGGGCTGCTTTTTGCATTTCTGTTTATATCATCAAATATTTGATTACTCTGTGGCTTACTTCTGCACTTGTACAATGTGGATTTTGCCATCGATGAATGTCATGTTGGAATGGTATATGAGGGTTATTTCTTAAAAAAAAAAAAAAAAAAGATGGTTACTTTAAAAAAAGTCAATCTGTTTTTATTAGTCTGGACCTACTGGATATTGAGTTTGTTTTTGATAGGATTTTGGCATTTACAGATGGCTAACTATTTAACTTGAAAAGTAATTGGAAAATGTTATCCACAAACTGATTAATAAAATGAGAAATTAATTATTTTAATTAGGATGATGATGTTTACTGTTTCTTAAAACCATAATTAAAAATTCTTTTATAATGTTATAAGTCTGATTTGCCTGCTTTATTTTTTCAATTACTCTGACATATATAACACTTGCACAGCAGGTATGTTCATTTTTTTCCCCTGGCTGTGTCATCTTCAAACCTTTTCTCTTGTCCTGGGTTGTTTGAAATTCATCTTGAACTTTTAAAAATGTCTTTTCCTTCTTTACGGTGGGAGGGAGAAAGAGAAGAAGTAGAAGTTACATTTTCTTTGCTTTTGGAGCTAAATCTAATGACAGCTATACCGACAATTTTCTTCTGTGTTTACATGCAGCCAGGAGCTATGGGCGGAGAAGAGGTAAAAGTATTTACTAAATGTTTTGTTTGATTAATAGTAGGAGGAATAAATATTTAGTTTTCTTATGATGTTACCATTTTTAACATTATTTTATTGATCAGTTGTTTTTATAAATCAATCTGATATTCTTTATTTGCAAATATCTCCAATTAATAGCAGCTTAAAACAATGATGAGCAGGTAACTTGAAATGTTTTGCTTCTGTTAGTGAATTGACAAATGAATAAATGTAAAGGGTTTTTTTTGTGTGATGAATAACTATGAGTTTAAATGTGTAGGATCCTGAAAAGGATTGTTTTCAGGTTTCTTTTTTGGTAGAAGTGTTATGTTTAATTAGTTCATTGAACACTTCAAAAGTACTTTTCTTTGATGAGGCATCTTTTCTTTCACTGAATATTACACTCAGCTGTTGCACTGGATTGCCTTTGGTGGAACGTGGCGAATACCAATAATAATAATTGGCCTCAGCACTGAATATTGATAATGAAAAAGGAAAAGAAATAACACTTGATTGAGCACCTTTTAATTGTGTTTCACTGTTTAAGCAACCCTTAAAAATAAAAACAGATTGAATATATTTTACAAATGTAGTGCAGTGCTGCATGTAAGTTTGTTTTGAGAGATTAATGAACATGGGCATAACAAGCTTAATGACACCAAAGAAGCTACTGATTTATCTTGCTTTTATATACTGTGCTGCAGCTCTTTATGGAGAAAATAACAGTGAGCACTGCAGCTTTTAATACTGAAAATTGGGCAGTGCTTTAGGCCCTTTGGCACCAAATTTCATTGTTTCTTCTTTTGATTTATGAGAGAAATGAATGAAAAATGTATTTTTCTGTCAGCTAACCATATGATTTGTATCACTTTGAATGTCTTTTTCCCCCCTCACTGCAGTCTAGAGATGCATCAAATTTGTGAGGAAACTTAGAGACAAAATTAGCCATTCAAGAAAATTGATAGCCTGGAACTAGCTTATAACTCGCACATACACAGAGATTGAGCTGTAGCAGGCTGTACAGACTATATTGGTGCAGTTTTTAATATAGCTTTTGAACTCTTTCTGTTCAAATTCAAATATTTGTATTTTCTTCAATAGTAAAAATATTTAAAAAATATTGTAGTATTAAAATATAATTTTTGGTGGCCCCTCCTCTGTGCATCTTTTCAGAGAAGAGGTGGTTGTTACAGGTGTTGAAAGCATCCCAATGCTTCTGCAGTGCTTCCATGGTACTGAAACCACCTGGAAAGACTGTAGTGTATAAAATACCCTCCCTATGAGTGGGAACCCTGATTAATCTTGTTGTAAGACTGTGGCAAATGTTTCCAGATTGATCAAATGGCACCAAAATGGGGGAGCATTTGGGAATCAGTTGGACACAATTCACTTACTGCAATTCATACTTACTTGTACAAGCGAAATACAGTGATGTGGCAGTAATTTGATGGATGCAAGGCTGTAAAATGAGCGTCTTACGCAAATCGTAGTGGTAACAAAACAGGGCAAGCAAGTTCTGAATGTGTTGGACTTTCAGTATTTTTTTACACTTCTAAAAAGCATGTTTCACTCCATAATATTTTTTTTCTGTGTGAAATTGTCTTTTCCGTGGTAACAAGTAGATTTTTTTTTTTGTCTTGTCATCTATGTTAGGGATTGTGTGACTTGCCCTACTTGTATTTAAGTCTGTGGCATTCATGCTTTTTCATTACCTTGAATTTTATAATGTTGCTCTGAGCGTTCTTACCTTAGGTGTGAAGTTCTACCATAGTCTGTTTTAAAAGATTTGTTTGTCAAATGGTCTCATGTTTCCCTCTTTATTACTGGTTTTACTGTGTGTGCTGTGGTAATACCTGGAGTACCTGGAGGCAGAGCAGGGCAGGGACTCCTCTTAGTGTTTATTATAATTGACAATATTAGTGTTTGATCTTATCACTGTGACTAAGCATCTGTAGTGAGAAGAGGCTTTGTCAGAAGTTCCTTGTGGTTTGCAGTAGCCTGTCTGTGTTCTACTCGATCCCCTGGTCTCTTTGAGAGGTGAGCCCTTTCTTTGTAGACTTGCATAGAGCTGCTGAATCATGCTCTTGCAGGTGTCTTGCTTTTTGTGTTCAGCAATTTATCAGATGTGTAAGCAGAGCCATGGAAAGGCAGCCCAGTGCCTGTTCTCCTACAGTGACAGCTTGTACATTCCAGGTGAAGGAAGACAGCATATAGAAACAGGGCGTTTAGAGAAGCCTTCCCGTAATACTCCCCTAGAGATTTGTCTCTGGGGATTTTTTGAGTTGATGTCCCGATATTTATTGCTACAGGATGTGTTTTTCTTCTGCTCATGCTCATTCCATTTTCCAAACCCATGTAAAATTCCTAGCATCCTAAAAAGCCTCTGCTGTGTGGAAGAGATGATGAACAATCATTTCCTAGCTCCTTTTCTCCATGCCTTTTATAATTTTAAATACCTGTATATTTTATTTAATTAAAAAGTTTTAGATCATCTCTTGTATTGCAGTCTGTCCTCTTTTGATATGTCAGCTTCTATTAATGGCTAATGATTTTTTATGCAAAGGTAAGTTTGCAGGGAAAATGCATTAGAACAGATTATTTAGCTTCTTAGCAATGCCATATTTCAAATTGCATACTTTTCAGGAGGTTTTTGGATTTTATTCTCTTACCTTATTTTAGCCTCCCTATTATTTTCCTCATGCATGTGCTCTTACACAAGAATGTGTGTGTGGATGTACATGAGCTAGCAGTGTGTTCCTGAGCAATGCAGCAAGAAGAGTCTGTCATGTTTGATGTCATGACGCCACCATTCCAGACAACTACTTGTTCTAGACTTTGACTGGCAGCCTCTCAAAGTCCCTTTTCAGTTGTGGCATTTGCCGTGTTCTCATGTTGGTGCTTCCAAGCACAGTAATGGAGCGTGTCAGTAGGTTTTACACCTAGGATCTGTCAACATCATGCACTCGGTGTGCTCTACTCCTTTTCTTGTACCTGCTTGTTCCTAAAAGCTCAGGCTGGTGCTCGTTGTTTGTCAGAACATCTTTCTAGTTTTCATTTGTTTGTTCTCCATAAATAGGATTACTGCTTCTTTTTGTAATCTGCCCTTTACTACTGAGGTCTCTGTGGCTGATGCTCCCAGAATAGGCATTTTTTTAGTCTAGCCTGTCACTGTACATCTTGATTTTTCTCCTTGCTCCCATTTTTACTTTCCTGTACGTCCATATGTTGTTCATACCAGTATATAGATTAACTCTTCTTAACTTTTTCTGGAAGTCACTTTCATATGTTTCAGTATTTTGGAATTTAATTTTGTGTATTATATTTAATTATATATATTATATATGTATATTTCTAATCTTCTATAAACTGTATCAATTATAATTTCACCCTGGAAGCAATCCTGCATGATATGAGGGGGTAATTAGCCTTTTCAGAGCTCAGATGTGGTTTCCAGTTCTACATCTCTCTCTATATTAAAGGATTTAGTTTTCAGCCTAGGTATGGGGAGATAAACACTAAAGTTGGCATGATCTATAGTACTCCTTATATAAAGCCTTTGAATACTACTTTACTCTTCCTATCTTCTGTTTTAATATCTGTTCTTAAGGCAATTTGTGCATACTCTGTCAATAACAGGTTAGTTGCATCAGGTGATCACGGATAAATTATGTATTTTCATCAATCCGGTGAACAGCAGCCATTTATGTTGGTTTGTGTTTGCTCATTACTGAAAGTGTATTTCAACACCGAGCAGCAGCTTAACAGGCTGTCCCAGTTAACATCTTTTCTCTTCAGGTAGAATGTAAGCTTTTGTGGTTTATTTAGTAAGTCTTTTAAAGGTTGGATCCTATTAGCTAAGCTGCTTGCTTCACCCACCTGCGTAGTACCAACTCTCCAGAGCTTTTCTCTGCCTGTTTTGCTCTTTGCCCCTCTGCCCTGCTCTGCCTGAGCCTCTCTGCTCCCAGGAGGAGGAGACGATGCAGCCTTGTGGCTGGAACCCTCCAAGCAGTGGCTTGAGCAGTCTGCTCTTTGAGATCTGCCCTTGAAGACTGAAAGCTCTCCGAATTGGTTTGAAGGAGAAATCTTACAAAGGTTCCTTCTGTGGCTATGACACATACATGTCACAATCATATGTAATTACATAACTTGTTTTTTTTTAGATTTTTTAGACATTCACAAGAATCTCTGTTTTAAAGCTAGGTTAGGGTTGTCTACTAAGGATAATGTAGTTAAATACTTGGAAAAGCCTGGAAAAAAGTAAGAAATACTAATGAACATATCATTTGGCTTACCGAGGTACTTAATTGAGCCTTTTAAAGCAAAATTCTGTTAAAATCAGAAGCTTAAAAAAAGGAAGTTATAACACTTAAGTTTTTACTGAAAGATTTATTTCTCTAGAAAATAGCTTTAACTATAGATGCCACAAAATCTGTTACAGGTCGGTCTTCACTCTTTCCCTTTGAAGATGGCTTCCTAGACGACAGTCACGGTGATCAGTCTTTATCGTCGGGGCTCAGCTCTCCAACGCGCTGTCAGAATGGTGAAAGAGTGGAACGCTATTCTAGAAAGGTGTTTGTTGGAGGTCTTCCTCCTGACATTGATGAAGGTACTGTGAATAAGCGGTGATGCTGGGGGGAGTTGGCGTTCATGTGATTGCTTAGGCAAGGTCAGCTTTTTATAAAACAAGTGTGTTTTTCAGGTATGTCACTTGTAGTGCTTGTGGCATTGCTTAAAACAAACCAAATTCCATCCCCCCTCCCCTGGATCTGAGAACTTGCTTGATGTTCTTTTGTACTATAGAAAGAAAGGACAAGGACAGAAGTGCCTGTCTGTGTGTGAAGTGGGAGACTGAAAAAGGGAAATTTGCGCTATCATTCTTCCACAGTCTGTCCCTTTTCATTTTAAAAGTTGTGTGTACTCTGAATACTTTGTGAATAATAATAATACATTGGGCTTTAATTAACCAGCTCTCATCTCCAACCTACATATAGTGATTCAGTTGACAAATGCAGGTCATTTCATACGGTTATAAAATAATAACTAGCTTACAGTCATTTTCTCAGTCCATACCTCCTTTAATTGTACATGTCAGCACTCCTCCCACCCAGCCTGAAGGCATCACTGAACATGATTTTCTGCTAAAAGCTTCAACTATGTACAGTTTTAATAAAGAATCAGCACTGTGGTTCAGCCTTACAAAGCCTGAACACATAGTTTCCATAAAGGAATGGGGTGGGTTGGCCAGCCTGTAGGTCACAAACAACTCAAATGCAGTTCCCGTGTCACAGCGAGTGGCAAGGATGCTGAAACGGGGTCTGGGAAATCTCCATCCGCAGCTGTCGGCAGAATCAAGTCAACAGGTACCACTGCCGTGAGCGCTGCTGAGCACTCCGAACCAAAATAGACACCCAGCCTCATCCTAGAGCCACCTGGGAGCTATTACCCTCCTTATGAGACACGTACTACAATAACACCTTTTCCCTTCAGCTTCTGAGCTTTCTGTGTGTGTGTGTTTTGTGGCTCTAGGTATCCGATGTGCAGTTTGTTGGGTCACATAAATTGGCCGCATCTCGAATTGCAATCAAAAAGTTGGGAAACCACTTCCTTTCTCCTCAGACTGGTTTTTTGTTTTTTTTTTTCCCACGGATGGTTTGTCACTCTCATTTACCTAGCATCACATTAGACACAATTTGAAAATGATTCTTTCTTTAAAATGCATCACGTGTGTTAAAAAAATTTTTGCAGAACTGAAATTGCTTTTTCCAGAAACACCCGCATATAAAACAAAATTGTCCTGTAGAAAGGTTTTAGAGATGTGTTTCCTTTTTCTTTTTCTTTTTTTTTTAATGTTTCAAAAGCCAAGTAATAACTTGTTAATTTAAGGGAAATTCTCAGAGGGGAGAGAGGAAGGTGAAGCCCCCACATTCATATCATCTGATGCAGCTTGTGTTCTAGGTCATGCAACAAGGAGTGGCCATGCTGACATGCAGCTCTTCCATCAGTCCCAGGTGGCTGCATCTGACCCAGCTTGTGCCTATCATTAGAAGCAGACCACAGCTGAAGCATATTCACTTTTGATAGATCATGTTTGCATTTAATCATGCTGCAACCCTGCATTAATGGCAGGCAAAGCCCTTTTTAAGTAGCAGAATAGAGCACAGACGTGAAAGAACATTTAGACATTTTATATGTATATTATTTCAGTTTTCCTTGTTTTTTAAAAGATATGGAAAACCATCTTTTTTTTTTTTTTTTTTTTAAATTAGAATGTTGACTTTACCACTGTCAGTCTTTGGATTCTCTCTAAGGTGCCTCATTTGTTTTTTGTAGATGAGATCACTGCCAGCTTTCGTAGGTTTGGACCTCTTGTGGTGGACTGGCCTCACAAAGCTGAAAGCAAGTCATATTTTCCACCTAAAGGTAATTAACTTGAAATACATGTATGCAGACTGTTCTAGTAAAGGGAAACTATTTCTGCAATGTGGAGATGCATGACAAAGAAAGGATTTGATGAATTCTTTCTCTTTCAACAAGCATATTTTTAGCAAATGTCATGATGGGAGAAACATAGTTTAATGAACAAGGTGTGGTCTTGCGTATGCTCCTCCAGCTGCGAAAAGAGTTGAGCCTAGAATTCGTGAACTGGGCCTTAATTTATATTAGGTTAACTTTAGCAGGAAAGTTGCAAGCGTTTTCCAATGCTGACACTGCAGTGTGTTTTCTGTAGAAACTATTGGAACAACTGTGTAAACAGGATATTTTTTTCGTGGTCTAAAACTTGCCGGTGGATGGGGTACGTGGCATTTCATCAGGAAGTCTGCTAAGCAGTTGTGATCCTGCTCAGAACCAGCAGTTTTGTGTCAGCGCTTGGTTGGGTGCTGAACCGCAGCACTGGTTTCTGCTGAGAGGCTGCAAAATTGCCATGGGCTGGTGTTGAGCCCCATGGTCACTGAGTTTCTAGTTTGGAGTTGCTTCTTTCAGGGTGACCTGAAGTGCAGGTAGGACAGTCGTTTATCTGTCAGCAAAATGCTATGCAGGTGTGGTTTGGGTGAGGAAAAAAACAGGTTTGCTTTGTTAAAGCCAATTGATTTTTATTGTTTCCCGTCCTCTTGTAAGAATTTGTAAGTACTGTTCAGTATCCATTTTGTTTTCAATCAAGTTTGCGTCTTGTGTATCATTTGAGTTCACTTATGGATCTGAAACAGGAGCATGAAGTTAGACATTGAGTTTTGGATCTGTGTATTGATATTTTTCTGCTCTCATTGGTCCTGAGAACTCCTAATTGCTCCTTAATGTCACTGTGTAATTTAGCAGCACAATAGAGCGTTCAGCCAATGAACTAGCAAACGCTACAGTATTTTTATGGATATTTTGATCATAGAAAAACACCATAAACAAGACCCCACTATACTTACCTGAAAGCTAGAGGCAAGATAGCCTTGTGACAGCAGCTTCCCCTGTAAGCACAATTTAGGACACTTTGCTTGAAAATAGAACAAAAAAAATAATGCTTGTTCTTTCCTGTTCCCCTCTCAAAACCAAGCCTTCCTGTCCATAGTTATGATGCAACATGTGCTGTTGCATAAATAAAATATTTGCATGTATTTCTTGACATAGTTGGTATACTTACCCTTTTTTTTGGTTTTATAGTCTTTCTGGCTAGGAAAGTGTGATTGCATCTTCACTGAGAAGTTTTAGAAACAGTTACAAAACAAGCTTCTGCTTGTCCCTGATACCTGCTAGTCCTATCCAGTTTATCTCACTGTTCTTATTAGGTTAATAAGTAACAATGTTATATGGCAGATTGGCATGATACTTGTAATTAGAACTGAATTTGTTCTGCATCTGACGGTGCAGTAGTTAAGCCTCGCCAAACTTGCAGAAATGTTTTTGAGTCAGAGCTATTTTAGCAGAAGACAAGGGAATGCAGCCTCTCCTCTATTTCTGTCATGCTTCTAATATAGGAAACAGCTTTCAAAGCCCCTGCCAGTTGCCCTGAATGTCTGTCTGAAAGTGCTAAACAACAGTCAATCCCAACTGTTCCAGATTTATTTATAACTGACTTCTGAGTTATCAATCAGGGCTTCAGCATCATAGGCTCTGTATTCCTGTCTCTGAGATCCACTTAGAGGCATGTTCAGCATGGTAGGTCAAATACCCTTGATTGACTGTGGTCCCATATATCATATCTTCATAGAACATAGAAATGTTACTACTTGGAGTCCGTGGGTGAAGTCGGAGCATATATTGCAAATACTTTCTTCTCTTTGATCTGTTATACATATGAAGAATACTTTCTTTTTCAAAAGTTATTATGGAAATACTGACAGAAACACTGTAATAAAATGCCTCCATCTCTGTTTTTCATTAGAAACTGCTTTAGAACTAAAACAGACTTAAAAAACTTTTTACTTTAATCTGTTCTGATTTATTTTATCAGGTATTTCCCTAAAATGCAGCAATGTGAAGGGAATATTTGAAATTATCCTTGGGTAAAAAAATCAGTGAGATTCAGAAGTTATTTATTCAGAAGTTAAGTAACCAGTTAAAAAGTTCTGCCTTCTTTTTCTCTAGTATCAGCTCTTCCATGTCATATTGCTAATGTGTAAATTCTCTGATATTTTGAATATGATTCTTTCAAATGGAAAATCTGAAAATCAGACCAGAAAAGAAGGCCCGTAATAAATTACACAGGAGCAGAAAGTTACTTTTGTGCTCTAGCAATCCTGGGGGGAAAACAAAACAAAATGGATTGTGGGAATGCAGTGGGAGGATGCAGAGGCTAATCTGTGTTTACCCATTAATAACGTCTGAGCTGTGAAGTTTCTCCCACTTATTAGAGCTTTCCCTACTGGCAGTAAAGCTGAACCCTGTGCTTTTCCGAAAACCTCCTTTCACCCCAGCCAGGCTTCAGGGCCCATTTGATAGTAGCCTTTTTCATTACTCCTTCATTTCTGTGGGCTTAGGCCTGTGGACTCTCAGAGCAACTTTGGGTTTTTGTTGGCTGTTGTAAGCATTCAGCTCCACATTTGGAGCAGGCTGTTTGTCAGAGGTCAGCAGTCAGCTGAGTTTTACACTGGGTTTGTGTCTTCATAGCAGCATCCGGGTCCTATCGTTGCTCCAGCCTCGAGCAGATTAAGAGGCTCATGTGAAAAATGCGATGCCTCGTTGGCAAAAAGGGCATTTGCCAAGTGTTTACTGTGGTGCTGCAATGTATGAATAGCCTGTGACTGCACAGGATTAGGAACGTTTTGTTGGCCTCCACGTATTAGTTGCTCACAGCACACACATGGAGTTTTCCTAGCACAAGCAACAGAAAAACTGCAAGAAGTTTTAGTTGTGGCTCATGTGGTAAGGTATGTGATCAGAAAGGTGACAACAAAATGTCTCTTAGCAGTCCAGTGACCTGGACTCCTTGCTGTGAGTAGTTTATCTGGTTGGTTAGTGGAAGTCAGGCTGGATTCAGCAAGCCTTGTTATCCAGTTTATTAGCAGGTGTGCTTAATTAACTTAGTGTCATATAAGCTGCTTTCAGGACCAGGTGGGGTCCAGAAACGCTCTGTGGTGTTAAGCTTGAACAAAGAAGATGCCTGAATTGAGTGTCTGGAGCAGGATGGTGCCTCTGGCCCTGTGTAGTCACTACAGACCCCCCGTGATCTCAGGTTCACTGCTGGACCCCATGGACGTGCCCTAGTTCTGTGTGAAAACGCTGGGCTGCAGCTCTGGCATGGTGAGTTACACACGGGCGGCTTCGGTACCGTCCCGACCCTCTGCTTTTGTTTTGTGGGCCCTTCTGCTGGACCTTGGCAAACCGCAGATCAGCGTGGATGCATCTGCACCGCATTCCTCAAGCACGTTGCCAATTGTCTTGTTATCCAGACTTTCCTGTTCTCCCAGATATCCAGCTCTTCATTATCTTAACTGCATCTTGTGACAAAGGCACCTGTGTGTGCACTCACATGGGCGTGCGTGTGAGAGGCAGAGGTCTGGCTTGGTCAACGCTTCACATTTTAGGGTATTGTCATACATCTCCCAAATATCTGATAGCTCAAACAGCCATTTTGAGGTGCAGCTGGTTGCCAGTAAGCCGAATATTTGGTTTGCTGAGCAGGCTGGTGACACCCAGCTGTTTTGTCCCTAAAAGTGCAGATTAGGCACTTGGACAAGAGAAGTTGTTAACAGCTGACAATGTCTATAAGAGGTTGCTATTTCTAGCTCTGAGCATCTGTATTATTGCCTTATCATTTTATTTTGCCCCCTCTCTTATGCACTGAAAAGCTTAGCACCATGTTTTTATGTTGGTGTCATCCATGCAGTGATTTTAATGCTTGCTTCTGAATAAGGCAAATTTATTATGGTTGCCTTGAAGAGTCTTCAGATGACTTCAGCATCTGTTTGGATATGTTAGTAACAGCAAAATATAAAAAGCATGTGCTGGTCCTGGGTAAGAAGATATCCAGTTTATAATATGTTTAGTTGGCTTTTACCACAGAGTTTTGGGAATTAAATGTGGTTTATGGTGTTTTTTGAGTACCTGTGACATGGCAAGAAATAATCTAACGAGTGTTGTTGAATGCAGTTGATTGTTACCATGATGCAGTCCTAGTTTAGGCATCTCAATTTACTCTGGCAAAATCCTGGTAATTCATATTTAATGAAAATGTACCTTGCCATTTTTGACCATTTGCAGGTCTAAGGAACTGAGCAGTGTTTATGTTAACTGCGTTTTATCGTATTAAAAAGAACGTGCCGGCTGTTTTGAAAATGTTCTCCTTTTTTGACAGATTTCAAGCTTTAAACTGTCAGCTTCTTTGGGTTTTCTCTTCTTTCTTCTTTTTTTTCCTCTCGATATAACTATTATTTTTCCAGAAATTAAACTGCATGACTCATTTTAAAACAACAAAACTACGCAGGAATCTTTCTCTGTTCTTTTCCATGTAGGAAGAGTGATGTTTGGATAAAAATGAGAAAATGAAGCACAGTAGAGCTTAGACAGTGTGGGTTTGAAAAGGGAGGAATAATTTGATATTACAACTGATTTAGATGTGAAGTGCAACAGATGGCCTGATCCTCTCATATTTACCCTGTTCCTCAGTTACTCTGTTATTTGAGAAAAATAAACATACTTGTCCACACTGCTCCTAGGAGGTCCCTGAGGGTGAAAATCAGTGACAGAATCTCACACAGAAGAAAACAGTGCATGAGGGATCGCAGAGAGTAGCACCGTGAAGCTGCTGTCGTGCTTGGATTTACCCCACAAAGGGGGAGGGTCTGTGCGATTGCTCCTGATGTTCCCTGAGGTAACGTGTGGCAGGGCCGGGGTCCCTCGCTGGGGCTTCCCGCTGCTCTTGAGGTAACGTGTGGCAGGGCCAGGGTCCCTCGCTGGGGCTTCCCGCTGCTCTTGGCCAGGGCCCAGCTGTCTGGGCTCTGGGGCCTCCGTCCTGGAGTGGGACCTTCTGCAGAGGAGCAGCAGCAAACAGCTCTGGGGACAAATACAGTGTTAGGGATTTATCACCTAGAGTCCAAGATGACGTGTGACTTGTCCTGACAGAGCAATCTATTGTCTTAAAACTAATTCTGCCTTCCCCCCCACCCCCTCCCCCAAATGACTATGGTTATATTGCTTGCTAGAGTAGAGACTTGAAACTCCTTATCCAAAATGTCATTGCATGGTAAATATTAATATCTTACTGAAATTGGAGGTCTTTTTGCAGTATAGAATTTTCTTTCAGGCTTTGGATGACTTTTCGGTAAGCCTTCCTTTGTGCCATTTCTGTCAGTCTTGTGCTAACTGACTGCAGACTAAGCCCTCGTGCTGAACTGCTGCTGCTGAGCCTGAAATGTCGGACTGGGGGACTGCTCTGCCGGTGCCCAAGGAATGAGTGAGCAGCTGGCCCTGCCCCAGTGCTGCACCATTTGCTGTTTCTTTCTCTAAGGGGAAATGAGACTCCGATGAAACAAAATATAAAGATGTTTTTGCAAAATCAAACCCAAGCAGAACAAATCTGATTCGGAGGTAGCTTTGCAGGATTGCGCTCTCCCCGCTTTCAGGATGTTTCAGAATTGCTAGATTGCAAGAGATATTATTATTTTAAATCCTGACAAAATCACAGTTTCCTAGCAAACTTTTGTCGTGCCTTCTTCGGTCAGCATCTCCTGGTGCCTGAGGGAAGGGATGACCAGATCTCTTCTGATGGGCATTAGCCCTCATGGACTCCACAGGAGTTCAGTAGGAAAGACACTTCTCTCTGGCTGTGTATGACTATAGGAACCAAATAACTGTTGCTGTTTCTCACCAGAAGAACATTGTGATTGTAGCCAAATATTCCCCAGGTTGTTCAGGTTGTTACTGAAAACCCTGTTTTGAGAGCCAGAATAGCCCAATTTTAGAAGGCATGAGTGAAAACTCAGGAATGAGATTTCAGTTTCTTGGAAAAGAGTAAATGCGCTTTGTAACAACTTACACCTTCCTCATTAGTGTACAGCAGGTGCTCTTACTAGAGTGAAGTCTTGCTTTTCCAAAAGATTTCTGCCTGCTTTGCTCCTATCTTTATCTCTCATTGGAAAGCTTTTTCCCATCAAAAGATCACAAATGTCATGTCCACAATTACCTCTTTGGCTCCTTTTTAGCACTTTTTTGGGGGTGGGAGCAGCAGGGATGGGGCTGCAATTACTCAGTCAGCAGCTCTCAAAAATGGTGCTTCAGGGTTTCTCATTCCTCTGATTTCTGCCAACGTTCACTCTTCTGTAAGAAATTATCCTGTAATGCCTCGGACTTGACAAGACTTCTGTCATTTTCCTGAGTGCTGTAGCCTCTTGTGAGATTTGCAGGTAATGGGACCAAGATCCATTAATTTCTGACTCTGATCCTGAAGGTGGCTGTTGTGCAGATTCAGATATCTGTTCTATCCATAAATTTGTCCTTTCTTTCCCCCCACCCATTGGCTACTTATCAGTGTCCTGGCTTTTTCAGCAGTTTGTCTGTTCAAATGAATAGCATTTTTAGGATTATTAGTCAAATCATATTAGATGATACATTGTTGTGTCCTGTACGAACAGACAAATGCCTGTTTTTCCCGGATGTTCTAAAGAAGCACATGTTTAGGGCTAGTGAGTCATACAGCAAATAAATCTGGTATCTTGCCATCATCTAGGGTCTTCTTCATTGCTCATATATTGCAGATACTCCAGCAGGGAAGGTTCTCTTGTAAGGGGCAGTTCAAGGACAGTCATATTGCTCAGTTGCTTTACCAATGCATGTTGTTAAAATGATTAATTTAAATGGTAAACTTCTTTGTTATCCACATGACAATGAAGATTTTAGTGCTTGGTGTATGAAGATGAGACAAGTTACAGTTTTTCATGGCAGCAGTTCTTACTCAGCGAAGAAACAACTTGTTTTTATGCTCCTCTGTGCTGTGTTTGTCCCCAGAGTTTCCAGAAAGAGCTGCCAAAGCAAATCCCGGGTGACGTCTGTGATCCCAGCCTAGGGTGCACATCTGTCAACCAACCTCTTTCCTATCTGAGCCTATCTGAAAGTACTTTATATAGTCCAGAGGCCGAATGCACTTAACCATGAAGTAGCTACATTTCACAGCGCTGGCAGTAAATTGCTGGAAAAGTTTTGAGGTCTTCAGTGTTCAGAGGTTGTTCAGAGTTTTTGATACAGAAGAAAAATGGCTTTACTAAACATGTCAATATGGAAGGTTGTTTTGATATATTAAAAATCGCACGTAGTCCCAGTCTCACTCTTGGATTATTTCATTAGAGATGTTGGGGAACTCGGTAGCTCTGTGTTCTGCTGGCCAGCATCATCTAAAGGCCTTCAGTTTCCCACAGACAAATTTCAGGTTTCTGAGAGGCCCAACTGATGTGTCTGTAGTGATTAAGCACTTCTGAAGCCTGTGCTGTTGCCTGTGGCCTCGGCATTTCTTTTCTATTAAATGTGTTTTATGTGGCTCCATTTTGCTTTGAGTGATCTGCTACGTAAGGCGCTTTATGAAGAGGGAGACGCAGGCCGTCAGCGTTGGTTCCAGCAAAGCCAGTTCTGAAGCTGAATGCCTCACATCTGCAGCTACTGATAGGGGTTTCTTCATAAGCCTTATGGCTCCTTGGGGAAAGCTCAGGGCCATGTGCTGCAGTTGCATCGCTTTCTCTTTGCAGAACAAGCTCTGCCCACAGATCATCCCGACTCTTCTCTGTTGGTCATACGCCCAAGGGGCAAGTTGCCTTCTCCCTCGCTGCCCGTGTGGGTTGGGATCACAGCAGGGTTTCCAGTACCAAGACTCATCTGAAGGGCACTGTGGTTGGCAAAGTCCAAAGTGCAGCTGCTTGTAGTTGGATTCCCGCATTTGCCTTTGGCTGGTGCCGATTGTAGGCTTTAAATCGGGAGGTTCTGTGTCAACAGTGATTCCAAACATCCGCTCGCTGGGAAGATAAACCGACTGTTGTCGTTTGGTTGCATGCTTACGTGAGAGAATCAAGTAAGAATAGACTACGAATTTTCAATAAGGCTTTTCTATATACAGTCCCCATACATTTCACTCTATTGTTGTGAAGTTGCTACACAGTAAAATTTCTTATACAGTTATAGAGTAAAAGTTCTGCCTTATTTGAACATCCTGCAGACTTAAACACTTGTCAGTTTTCCATTAGAGTTAAGTGATGCAGTAGCCTGAAGAACTAATACTGGCCAAAAAAGGTACCTTTCAGATAAGTTTATGATGTCCCTTTTATACGGAAATAGGGAATCCTAAAGATACACTGTAATCAGTTGAATGTAATAAAACCACTTAGGTTGCTTACATCCAGCTGAGTCACTGGGTAGGTGATACATCACACGTGGCCTCCTTGGCAGGAGGTGCCCGTGCCGGGGTGGGCATCTCACTGAATTTGCAGTTACTACAAAGTGTCTGCATGGGGGCTGGAAAAGAAGAGGGAAGAACGCATGGCTTCTGATCATGAAGCCTCTTACTGATAATCTGCTATAATAATGGGTAATGTAGCTAAAATGAGTTTCATTAAATACTTCTAGGTAGCTGTTCATACTGTACTTTTTCCCCGGGTAATGGCTGAAGACTTTTAGACCGAGAAATATATTTTTCCTTGACTCTAGTCATTACATAGTACACAAATGAAAAAGAAATACTTCTGTTTCCAATTTGAATGACTGCCTGTTCCTAGTATCTGGCTAAACTCTTTCTCAAATGAGTTTCTTCATTTTTGGTTAGTCTGTGGCAGGCTTGGGCAGCAGCAGTAGTCAAACAACAATGTTCTCCAACCTAAAACCATTACTTCGGACTATGCAGGAAAGCTAATGTAATATCTGGGAGTGAAAAAAAAAGTAATTTGGAAAGAAGAATGCAGAAGAGATTAAAGGTGTTGTAAATTCTATTGAGAGGAAATAGTAAAGGCATTAGTAATGCACAGGTAGACCGAGGTGGGCAAAAATGATACAGGTTTGACATAAAGCTGTATTTTAAAGCTTTACTGTGGTCAGCTTTAAATTCAGTATAGAAGACCAAATAATATTTAAACAGCAATGAATGTTATATTTATAGTTTCTCCTTCAAATGCTTAGACAGAAACAGTGCACCAGAGTGATTCTGTTACACAGGTACTGTAGATACGTGCTGCTTTCACAGCAGTCTGACAAAACTCAAGTATTCACACCACATATTCAGTATGCAACTGTAAAGGGAATGGCTGTTTCAGAAAAGAGATCACTGAAACTTCCATATATATATATTGTGGAAAGTAGGTTGTGAAAAATAGAAAAAAAATCTGGAATTGAAAATGTTTATTCTTTAATATGTAAGTCTGAGAGGTTGTTCAACATTGTGCTAAATTTAAACTTTTATCAATATAGTCTGAGATCTGTGTACCTGTTTCCATACAAGCATCTATTCTGTCAAGTCTCCAAATGCTGGGATTCCCTTTCATGCTCCTGTAAATGTGGTTGCTGTATCGATAGCATGCCAATATATTTGCAGAACCCCAGCTCTCCACCTCTCTTAGTGTTTTAATGATGTAATAAGGGATCCAGAAAGCCTAACATTAGAGAAGAGAGACATCTGACTTTGACACACGCGCTTTATTTTTATCTTCAGGAAAGGTCAGTAAAGCCCTTCTTAATTGAAGTCTCCCAGAAATAACCATTGATCCTGCTTTAGTACAGAGATGCCTGTTGCCAAAATAGATTTTGTGGAAATTGTTTTAGATCAACAGATTATTAGTGCCCTAAAGGAGAATAGAATTTAAGGATTTTTTGTAAATCAGCGTTTCTAGTAATTTTTTTGAAAGCAAGTAATGATGAGCAGACTAATAAAGGTTTAAGGCTGCAAAAATACAGTACAGTTTGGGAGATGCTCCGAATACAGAAAAGGATTTCATTCTCTTCTTTGTAGGAAATAACAAGGCCCCCTTTGCTAAATACAAGTAGTTCAGCCTGATATTCATTAACTGCTTGTAAAACTGAAACATTTTACTGACCGTCTGCTTTTTTTTTTTTTTCTTTTTAAACCCACCACCATCAAATCTAACCTCTGTTTTCACTAAATATTGCCTTTTCCTTGTTTTTAAGTGTGAATATAGAAATTGATCTTCAGCTCTTACAGGCCTCAAGATAAAAATCATCCTTTGAATAGTGGTGGTGTGAGGACTTCCTAATAATATTCTGTGCTTTGATTTTGTTTTCCCCTCCACGTACTACTTGTTCTGCCTGTGTTTGGCGCATGGAGGGGGCAGTTCTCTGGTTTTCTTTGCGCTGCCTCGTGCCCTTCCCGGCCGTGCGGCCCGGGTGCCTGTGGGACAGTGGCAGTGTGGGTCCCGTGACAGCGGGACCGTCACGGGTGACGTTTCTCTTCCTTTATAAACTACAGTGCCAGGCACGTCCGTGCAGGAGAGCAGGAAGGGTTGTCCTCGCCTGTGGGAGGTTGACGCTTCTAAGGCTGCACGGTTGATTGCAAAAGATCTTTAGCACGAATAAAAGCAGCGAGTTTCTGCTAGTTTCTTGGCTCCTGGACGAACAAGGCATAGAATTCAGGGTGCTACTTTGAGGGAAGTAAAATGAGTAAACCTAATATCTGGAGTCCTTGCCTTTCCTAAGGTTTTGACTTCCTAGACAACCCTCAAGTTATTAAAGATAAGCCTGTAGGGTAAAGGATGAAGAACATACCCTGTTTCAACAACTGCAGGCACAACATGTGCTTTTCCTGTTTTTCTTTCCCCCTCTCAGAATTATCACGCCAGGCATCTGCGTTCTGTCCTAGGAAGCATTTTGCAACCTCAGTTCAGACTTCAGACTAGGCGGTCTTCAATGTCCTGTGCAGTAGGGATTATCCACTCTGAGAAGGGTTGGAATCACGGGAAATCAGAAAACATCCCATGGATTCTAAGCTGCTGTAGGTGACCTTGAGTGTTGAGGCCCCCACATTTTGGATTGAAGCCCCTCTCTACCGCACAGCAGTGCCAAGTGCTGCAAGCGCCACTTGCTGTAGTAAGGTCCATTTTCTTTGTTTTTTAAAAATATCAATCTAAAAAAATGTAGCACGGAAGAGGGGAGACATCATGAAACTTATTGACAAATTTTCTTAATTAAAATTTCAGCTAAAAAGCAGCCTTTTCCTCCCCCCCCTTTTCTTTGATCTTGTTTTCTTCCCTTGAAGATTACGTGTTGAATATTTTTAATAATGATAAGATTAGATTGGTGTCATGCTTAATGGTATGCTTCGAGGGGATGCTAAAATTAAATAAACTATTGATTAATATTTATCTAGAGTTCTATATTAATTTTGCTTGGAGTAGAATTAGAAATTGGCATATTTAGCAAAGAAAAAAAAAAAACATTTTCTTCAAACTTGAAAAGTGGGCTTTTTTCCAACCATTTGCTCCGACTTGTGTCAGAAGCAGCAAACCTGAACCACCTATGACGAAAATGAACTTCTTTGCCCAGAGCCGTCACCATTTATATTGCACTTGAAAAGTGAAATGGGCAAATTCAATGTTGAATTTGGTTACTCAGCTTTTTTTGTTGCTTATGAAGGTAAATGCTGCAATTCCCTGCCACTGACCCAGTAAGCTTCACAAAAATAGCTCTTGCCTCATCAAAAATTTAATCTTTGTTACATGATTAATTCATGTGACTGCTATTATAACCATAATATCCCACACTATATGTTATAGCCTTTCTTTTATTTGTTTATACCCTTTAATGCTGACTTATATCTGCTATGGATCGTGTTGCAGTCTAAAGTCTGAAGTTTTAAAATGGCTGTGACCTTTGAAAGAAGAGACAACCCTATAAATTTGCTGTTGCAATGGTTTAAACTAGCGTAGAATTAAAATGTCAGATAACTAAAAAGACAGGTTTTAGTCCCCTCTGGAATATTCTTTCAGATAACTAAAAAGACAGGTTTTAGTCCCCTCTGGAATATTCTTTCAGTAAACCAGAACAACCCAAGAAATGCTGCGTTTTTGTGTTCCCTGCAGTGCAGCTGGGGAAGAAGAGTCCTGCTCCGGAGCAACCGGAGGCCGTTTGTGCAGGATGGTTTGGCCCCAAGCAGGCAACGTCCTCCACGTAGTGATGAGGAGCTAATCCTTGCTCTTCCCTGGCACGTTTCAGGATTGAAGGAACTTTGGAAATCTTTAGCTCGGAACAGGCACAGGCTGTGGGAAGGTTTCCCTCTCCTGTGGGCACTGCCGTGACGGGGAAGGCCGGAGCCTCGGGAATACCAGCTGCCCTCGGGAATACCGCGTGTTGCCCCACAGCACACGTGCTTTGGGGGCCTTGGCAGAGGCTGAGGGATCTTCAGTGTTGACTACAGAGCAGCAAGTTAGTGCTGCTGTAGGGCTCTTTGTTTTGTTGTTGTTCCCCTGTGTGTGTTATGGGAAGACCCGAGTTAGTCTCTGTTCTGCTGGCAATCCCAGTGATGTGGACTATTAAATGGTAAAATAGGGTTTATGATATAATCAGGCCCTTTATTTCACAGACTCTACTGAATGAGAACCTCATTTTTCACTGCGTTCTTCCATTATACCTGCTTAAGGACTTTTCTTGCGTTTAACTGAATAAGTTCCATTTAATTGCCATGTGAATTCAGGATCATAGTTACTTCTCCCAATTTTGGAACTGAGAGTATGAACTACATACCATTATTTAAAACCCAAAACCCACCCTCAACCCTGTCTTTTAATGTGGCATACAGGGAACTTCTCAAATATCAAATTACTCAGACTTAAAGTCTAATACTCCTCAAAAATACGTGAAATGAATAGGAGTCTAGTTGTAAAATGTTAAACTATTTGCATTTCTTATGCATCCTTTTTTTAGAGAAAGAAGCCAGCTGACAGTGTCATACACTGCCGCTTAAAATTAGTCTGACTAAAGAAATTCATCTTTGCAGCCCTGACTAATACATAATTTCACTCTTCTTCTGCAGTAGCTAAGTGAGATTACAGTCCTTTCTATTTTGAGGTTTCTTAAGCATTTAAAGCCTTTGATGTCTTTTGAAAATCCAGTCATGTCACTGCAATGTTAAAAAGAAAGTCTGCATTTTTTAATACCTTGGATTTTTATTTTTCAAACATCAGTTTCATTTTTAATAGTCATTTCATCTCTGGATTTAGAAATGTGTTTTATTCATGTTCAAAGCATTTTCTAATAAGATTACTAAGGGCGACTTTGAGCAATGACCCTTTGTCGTCACATTAACCAAATTAGAAATTTGATTCAAACTGTTTCTAAGCGTTCCTTTATTGTGGGTTTTTAAAACAAATTTATTCCAAAAGTTCTAGTAAATACAACTGTAATTCAATTCAAAATTATTTTTAACAAGTCCAGAAAAAAGCAAAGTGAAGAAAATGTTATTTATAGTTCAAGAAAAAAATTAAGTCCATTTAAATCTGCTTTTTGAGGTAGCCATCTCAGCTGTATAAAAATAACCACTAATGCAGGGCAAGAACATTAAATTCTTTGTCCCATTAACTCCCATTGCACTTTTTACATTAAAAAATAAAGTTAGAAATATACTGCCATGTTATATATGCAATATCTTCACTGGGTGGGAGATTTATTGTAATCCGGGAACTAGATTGGGGGCCCACAAAACCTCAGGAGAGAGGCTCTCTAAACATGCAGAAGGCAGAGTGAAAGAAAGTGTTCTTCAAAGGTAATGTAACTGCTTTCCAATTAGTCATCTTTCCATTTTGTCCGTGAGATTAAATGTATGTGATCATGAGCCGTGCAGCTCAGCAGCGCTGGCACAGATCTGATAACACAGTTATCACCCAGGCTCCTTGCAAGATGATTTCTGTGCCTAATTTTGTCAAGTGGGCCAAGTTTTGGTACAGTGTGTACCTGAGGTCGGTGTAGGAAATCAACAGAATGATATACAGACCTCTCACGTGAGCATTCAAATACAGTCTTTGATCTTATATAGCATTCCTCGCTACATTTTTTCTCTGTATTTGAAAAGTAACTGTGATTCTGAAAGCCAGAAATAGGTTAATCTTTCCCTACTGGTTATATAACATTTGAATCCTAAAATGCTGGCTTTATTTCAAAAGACATAGCTCATGGTTGACATATTTGAAAAGCAATTTATATATTCTCTCAAATGCAAGATTTAAGGCATTTATGAGTTACTTCTCCTGTCTAGAAGCTGAACATCTGATAAGATGAAGAGATGGAACTAATTGTCAATTAACTGAAATCTTTGAAAATCTTCTGACTGAATTAAATCTACTCTGAAGTTCATGTAAGCACAAGTTCTGCCCAGCTTTTCTGTTAATGCCTTTCTGAAATATTCCTTTATCATTAACTGGAGACCGTTCCCACAACCTTGGTAATTAATGACTTAAAATGAAAGGAGTATAAAGGTTTTAGCACACTGAGGTTCCTTCCTACCTACTCCCAGGGGTTTAGAAAACACAATCAGTGACTTCATTTTATTCCACCAGATTTTGTGCCTCATGTTTCAGTTGTGCAGCGAAGGTGTCAAAGAGGGGGGGAAAAAATGTACATTTTTAACTCTTTGTCCTGGAATGCTCTGAAATGCAGTAAAAATCTATTTTTCCTGGTGAGCCGTGAAAGTGGCCCATCTTTAACACAGAGTTTGGTCCAGCCGAGGCCACAGTCGTCTTCTCCGACAAACTCTGCTAGCTAGTTGCGTGGCTTGCCATTTAAAAAGGTTCATTTTCTGCTTTGCTGTATGCTCAGTATCCATTTTACCCTATTAAAGGTTCAAGAGCAGTTCTTTTCCCTCTGATAGATGAGTGGCATTGATGCAAGTATGGGCAGCACACGATGCCCTTCTTGGCTCTCAGTCTGTAATTTGTGCCGTGTTGCTGCAACGCACGCTCTGTGCAACGCAGAAGGGTTCCCATCGTTAGAACAGGGAGGCCTTTGGTGGCACCGAGCGAAGCAGAGAGATTCCCACCTTTCCAGCGGCAGGGCCGGGGTGCAGCCGGAGCGTGACCTCGTGCAGGTGGGATGTGCTGGCGGTGCCGGAGCGGCCAGAGGAGCAGGGATGTTCCTGCTGCGCCAGGAAGCCTTTCCCTGCGGATCCGGGAGACCACGTGCGATTCCTTCTGGGACTGCTCAGGTAGATACAGTGGCCCCAGCTCTGCGGAGGTCTCTCTCACGGGGAATCCTTCGAGCTCTTTCACACTGTTGGGGCAATAAGGAAGGCTCGTGAGGAACGCGCTGCCAGAAGGGGCTCCCGGGGTACCGCTGGGGAGCATTAAGGGTTTGAACTCATCGACTCCCTAGGCCTCTGCCTCTGGAAATGCGGAGCACTGTTAACTAACTAACGCTCCCAGCTGCTGCAAACTGCAGGTTAGAAAACTGAATTCTGACTAACCCGGCCTGCCCTTGTAATGCAGCAGCCAAGCAGAACTGCCAAGGATTGGTTTGGTTAATTTTATGTGGCTCTTGAACAGGATGCTGGCGCCGCTTGCCTTGTCCCCAGACGGCCGCAGCTGTAACCTTGTGCTGTGACAGCACAAGCTGCTGCGCTCGGATCGGCGCTCAAACACCACAGCGTGGGGCAGCTCTGGAGCCCCTGTCCTGGGCCGGCCGCAGGCACGGGAGCACCTGGGTGCTGCCTCGCCGCCTGCCCCCAAGGCGCAGAGCTCCACTGGCTGGGAGGAAGTTTTGTGGGGCATTTTCTTTCTTTTGAACTGCTGCATTTAAATGTAAATAACAACTGCAGGTCTTTCACTCGGAATACAACAAACATGATGCTTTTTTCTCATGCTTGTTATTTCTAGGGAAGCATTTTTTTCTATACAGTGCTAAGTAGATGAATATGGCGATATTCTCCTTGGGGTAAATATAAAGTAATAGCTATTTTAAGGTTTACCTTATGATGTATGAAGTTTCTTTTATTCCTTGGTGTACTCAACAAACGTTACCACTTGGTTCAGAGTTACGGCAGTGCCTTCTTTACAGCACCGTTGTAACTTGTAGGTCAGGGGTTCTTTCTAAGTCACTTTCAGAAGATGGCCTTTGCTCAGCATTGCTTTGCTTTCAGCAGAAAAGCTTTTGCTTTCAGTAGAAGGGGCAGAATTTTGGAATGTTCCTAGGTGGGAAAGATTTTGGAATTTTAAAACTACCTATGAAAATGTAGGACTGTGTTAAATGTGACTAAATAAGAAGAACTAGTATTAATTTCATTTTTGTTATGTATCTGTCTACCTGTCCACCTGTCTACCTGTCTAGTGCCTCAACTGTAATACGGTGATCATTGACACCAGCACAATGGTGCTCACCTGCTCACCTGCAGTTGTTGGACAATAAGAAATCCTCACTTAACAGCCTGTATTCTTACTGCGTGAAATCATTAATCAAATAAATACATTTGCACCCAGGAAGTGTTCTCGTCTCCATTACGAAATCAATACTGTGTGCACTAATCAAATGAAAATAAGTGAGCGCATGATATACTGGGTGAATTAATTTTATGAAAAGCAAACAGTTATTTGTAACTTCTTAGATTTTATTAATTTTTGGAGTTGTTATCTTTATTGAAAAAATGCTTTAAAAATTAATCTCTTTTTTTTGCTTTTGTCCTTTCCAAGGTTATGCCTTCTTGCTGTTCCAAGAGGAAAGCTCTGTACAAGCCCTGATAGATGCCTGTCTGGAAGAAGATGGGAAACTCTACCTGTGTGTGTCAAGTCCCACAATTAAGGACAAACCCGTAAGTAGCTTAGGCCGTGACCCTTATGCTGGCTGCTAACCCAGTTGCTGTTGCTCTTTTCAGTTAATAAATAAATAAAAATTACTTATAGCTAATTGGCTCATCCATTTCCTGTCGCTGTCCGTTCTGTTTCACTGACTTTATCAGCGTTTTGTGGCTTTAACATTTGCTTCTTTGATAACTGCCATGATCCGTTGCCTTTTATATTTGATATTTCTGCTAATCGCCTGAGCATGTGCATCCTTTTACAGGGTTAGCTGTAAAAGAGAATCAGATTAAGGTTCTTCCTTCTATCATGTTCAAAACAAACAAACAAAAAAACCCTAAAGCCTGATGCAATAAATGTGCAAATTGTAGAAACTTCAAATATAACACAGTGTTTCATTAGGTTTCTTTCTGCCTTCCCTCCACTTCTTAATTTGACAGCTAAGCAATTCTTATTTCAGTAGATTACCTTATATAAGTTAAGAGTGAAAACATGTATGGAGACACTGTTGCAGAACAGAAGATGGGGCATCCTGTTCCTATAATCACATTTCTAGCTTTCTGTACAATTTGCCTTTTGGACCATAGATATGTACAGATTAGATAAAAATGCTGAAAGATATATTGAATAATAATTATTATTTTTGATTAAAAAGAAATAGTGCCTATTTAGTGGAGTAGCAAATTCCTAAGAATAGTGAGTAGAGAGTAAGATAAGTAGTATCAGTATCTTGAAACTTTAAATTAAGTGTTGCTCCCAGTCCTGCAGAATGTGTTTCTGTGCCAGCAAAAAAATATCAGCAAACATCAAAAAAAAAAGATGTTATCTCTTCTCCTCATTTGTATCAGTGCTTTAAAATTAGTGAATCACTGTATGTGATTACAGGACAGCCGGAAGCCCAAACTGCACCTGTAGCAGCACAGAGCTGGCAAAATGTTCTGCAAGTCCCTTAACAGATTTCGTATTATAACGGCAGTTAGAGGCAGGGAATTACTAAGGTAGGAGGGTTTGCCATGATGAAACATAACTCAAGCCTGGCCTCTAGAGGTAATAAATGAATTGTCCACCTTCATTTAATCCCTTAGACAAGCCTTGTCCTTTAATTGTTTTGTTGGCTATAACACCAATTTACTGCTCTGGCTTTTAATTTAACTTCAGTTTTAGAAATATTAGGCAGTTGTTACTACTTACTGAATTGTCGAGTCTCCCTAAGAACATTTTTTTGTTCTTGCCAGGTGCAAATTCGACCATGGAACCTAAGTGATAGTGACTTTGTGATGGATGGGTCTCAGCCTCTGGACCCAAGAAAAACTATCTTTGTTGGAGGAGTTCCACGGCCCCTCCGAGCTGGTGAGTACAGATAAATGCAGGGCCAGCAATACAGGCTTTGAGATTGAGCAGAACTGATGAGAAATGTTATGTAAAATACATGTAGAAGAAACAAAGCAAAATGAAAAATCTGTGCTAAACTTTTGATCTTTTAAATGGGTTACTGAGTAGTATGTTCACTAGAAACGGTCTTTTCAAAGACTGAAGCTTGAATAATATCCTACAACTGGTCCTTTTTTTTTTTTTTTTTTCCCTTAATAAATACTATTGTACTATTGTAACCCTAACCCTGATTCTCTCCCAGTGCCATGGGTTGATTCCTCCACCCTATGTCCAGAGCCCTCCGAGCCCTTTTGCAGCTACTTCCACCTGCAGCCCCTCGCTTGCTCCTTCTCCCAACCCTGATCTCAGCCCTAACGCTCTGAGAGCTGCAGAGAAGACCAGCTTTCTCAGCAGCCCTTCATTCCTTCTCATTTAAAATAAGGCAAAAGTGCAAGAGGGCAAGTAAGTAAACAGTAACAATTAAACATATGCCTTATACCTGAAAGCCAGTGCCTTGAAAATGTGCTTTTTCAAGGCAGACAGCTTCCACTTTTTCTGGTTTGCAGCTTGCCAAGTCTGATAGAGGAGTTAGGTCCAAGAGTTGGAACTCTGCAGTTTTGGCTGGCAAACCATGTGTGTTCTTTGCCCAGCAGTGGGAGCATCTTATTGAAACTGCTATTTTTAAATGTTCTTGATGCTGAGTCCATTCTGTTGCTTTCTGGGCTCACTACCTAAGTAATGATTATAAATCATTAGGAAGTAAGAGGCTCCACGAGTCCCAGTGCTCTGAGTGAGCACTGTCCCTCACGGTCTGCTCGGAGCAGGAGTTGCCTCTAGCTTGGCACAATGAGTCAGACTTCTGTTTGCTCACTGCAAATGGACAAGTTGGCAGATGGTCTTCCCTGATGTGGCCCAGACACTTTTATTTATATACACATGCATACTTATTTTAATAATTGTGTCTGTTTTATGAATAATGAACTAATTAGGTGATAATTACTGGGATTTAAATATCTAATATACTTCTTTTTCACTTCATCTTGGGTAGTTAAGTTTAAACTAGCTCTGCCGAAAGACTTCAGCTGCATTCACAGAACAAAAATGTTGACTTGGCAGGGGCCTGTAGCAGTCCCAGTAACTTGATTTGTGAAGGTTTGTCCTTCATCCATTTAACAAATTTGTCTATCCACTTCTACAGAGACCTTGGCAATGTTTATCATTATATATATTGTGTGCTTGTGTAAACTGTTCTGTTTCCTTCAGTCCTTTCTCTTAATCCTTCTGTGTGCTTCCTCAGCCACTCAATCAACCTGTCATGTTACAGTAGAAATGTCATAAACATAGAACCATATTTTATGTTTTAAAAGTTGTTAGTTAGAGAAAGAGCAGAAAATCATTTTAAGAGCTAATGAATTAAGTTTTAAACCCATTAAGTTGGACCCCAAATTTAGGCTTCCTGAAACTTTTAAAGTTTCACCAAGCTTTGTTTTAAATATAGAGCACTTTACTGCTGTGTCTTCAGCCTCCCAGCATGTGGCTAAAACACCAGATCCTAAATAGGTGGCGTATCCATAGGGGACCTGCACGTTGGCTCGCATTACCGAGCCCTTCGGCACTGGGGAGATCCTCAATATCAGTTTCAAATGACCAATTCACCAATATGATAAATTCTCAGCTTGGTATTGACTGCATAAATACATGAAAAATGTAATAATTTCACACCATCACACTGAGTTTCTTGTGGCATATTCTGTTTTTTTGCCTTCACATTTTCAGGCCGGGGATGATTCTATCTGTAGTTCAAACCAACATTTACATTTGCTATTTCAGACTTTTAAAGACAAGTACAGTGAGACAAATAGAGCTTTTTTCTTGCGCAGAGAGAGAAGTCTCATTTCTGTTGAATGCGTAATATTTAACGATTGCATCCTTGCAGTTGAATTGGCAATGATTATGGACCGTTTATACGGAGGTGTCTGCTATGCGGGCATCGACACAGACCCGGAGCTGAAGTACCCGAAAGGGGCCGGCCGCGTGGCTTTCTCCAACCAGCAGAGCTACATCGCTGCCATCAGCGCTCGCTTTGTCCAGCTCCAACACAATGACATTGATAAACGGGTGAGTAGGGGCCGCCGGCAAGGACCATGATGGGGCTGCTGCCAAAACTGGGCACAAATGAGGAGAAATCCTCCCAGGAATAGCATGGAAGAGGGCATTGCAACCTCTGTTCTTCAGGTGGTGTTTGTTAACTACCTCAAAGCTTAGTTAAGTGGCCCGAGGCTTGGTTACGTGGCCGTGAGCCTCTGGGATGCTCGAGGTCACACGCACCGTCTCGCAGCTTCCTTCTCCTCTAGGTGTTTGGTCACTGTGTGTCAGCAGCTGGTGGTGTTTACACTGTTCTCAGGCAACACTCTCCCTCTCCAACAGGCCAAGGCTGAGGTTTCCTACCAAGGGGGTCAGGGTTGGTTGGAACAGCAGTGCTGACCTCGACAGTCTCAAAGGTCATTTAACTACGAGCAGATCCTGGCAGATGCTTCACAGGCCAAAGAGGGAAAGCTGTTTTTCAGACCTTACAGATTCCTGTGTTCCGAGCAGCTTTCCCAAGCACAGAGTGAAGTTAATGTATTTCATGAAATCTAAAGTGAAGAAATAGAAGAAACTATTTATTTTCCGAGAATTTTCTTTTTATTGGATCGTCTGGCTTTGTCTCTACTTGCTCGTGCAAACAGCACCTTTGGTTTTGAGAACTGGGCGTTCAGAATTGCTCCAAAGAGCCTGGAGCGAGCGCTGCCGTTATCCCCTGTTAAAACATGGGTGGCTGCTTTCCTCTTTAACGTGATATAGGTTATTTATTGAGCAGGCAACTGGACAGCTGTTGGGAAAGCCTCTATGTGCAGGATGCATTTAAAAACAGACCCACAGAGTCTCAGCTCTTACATTTTCCTGTTAAAAGTGTGAACTTTTTTCCTGAAATTTGGTGAGCTATTGGAGTTAGCTCTCAAATTATTTTTCTGTGGTGCTGCTACTTATGATTTAACTAAGACAAGACTGTTCCTCAGTACTGCTTGTCCAAGGAATCCTGAACGTTCTCACTGAGAGACTGTTCTGGTAAGAATAGCAAGACTAATTTTGGATTCTTAATCAGACTGTTGAACCCTCTGAGATTTATATAATATCATCCATGATTAAAATCTTGTTTTCTTCTAAGTGTTAAAATATACCACTAAATTATGCTAGCTGTTAGCTGTTTCCCTGCAGCCAGTACTTTTCCCAGATGGCTGATTGAGGATCTAAGCTTCCTTAATCATCTTTTATCTGTTTTCACAGATAAAACTACTTCAAGCACCTTGAATTTGAAGTGCAAATTCTCCTAATTCTGACCTTAATCAGGACAGGTGGTGATTAAAATTCCTCAATAGTGCAGCCTGCATCCTCAAAATTATTTTCACTAGTAATCCAAACAAGCGAAGGGGAGAGAGAGAATTTATTCCAAACCTTTGGAATTGTGAGTAGGCAGGGACCTGGAGATCTGCTTTCTTCCAGTTTCAGTTGAGACAGGACTATTTTATTTAACATGGTGATGCTTAATCTACTGGCAGGTACCTGATACGCTGCATGGCAGATATTCACACTGTTCCCCACAATAGTAGTAGTATGGTGTAACTTAAAATACATTTTTTTTATTTTAGCAATTCCAGCAGTTCCTTAGCCTAGAAATAAAGTTTGCTGTATCAGTTTTACTTTAAAGGAGTAAAATTTATTAAAATGTGATTGGGATAAGCAGGAGTAAAATTCACCATAAAGCTTTCTTTGACACTGCCTGTGCTGTTGTTCAACATAGTGTTTCAGAGTGTGTTTCCTTAGTACTGTCTGTATTGAAGCCAGCTGCTGGAGTAAATTCTTCCTTGTCTTATACAGATTTTCTAGAGATTAACTCTTGTGCCTAACAATATGTATATTCCAACTGTTTTAGCTGTACCTAGGGCACTTCAAACTCTGCATTGTAACGACATAAGAACTGTATGTGCATAACTGTTGATTCCCCCCAGATAAATAAGCCAGCTGCTCTCCAGGCTATTTGTGCTAGAGGGCAAGCCCAGTGGGGCATCTCACTGTGTTTGTACAGCTGGAAGGTTCTAGGCAATGGTTTTGGTCAGCAGAAGGCAGTGCCTTTACCACAAAGGGTAATCGTAACCCAGACTGTGTTCCCTTGGGATGCCCTGGGCAGCCGGGAGCCCCTTGGGCTCCTGCAGCCCCCGCGGTGGCCGCGGCTCCCCCGGCCGTCCCGTCCTGTCGCGTCCCCCGCGTCGCCTCACGGTTCTCTCTCTTCTTCCCGGTGCAGGTGGAAGTGAAGCCATATGTGCTGGATGATCAGATGTGTGATGAATGCCAGGGCACTCGCTGTGGCGGGAAGTTTGCTCCGTTCTTTTGTGCCAACGTCACCTGCTTGCAGTATTACTGTGAATACTGCTGGGCGAGCATCCACTCCCGGGCCGGGCGGGAGTTCCACAAACCACTGGTGAAGGAGGGAGGCGACCGGCCCCGGCACGTGCCCTTCCGCTGGAGCTGAGCCCCGCGCCCGCCGGCCCCGCGTCCTGCAGTAGATAAAAGCGAGGGAAAAGAGAGCGCTGCCTCAGGGCTTAGTGTTCTGGAAATCTGTGCATTCGTCCTCGACTTTAATGAAGATATGGGTCTTTTTATTACTATTATTATTATTTACAGTCACATTACTGAACTCAGTGTCCAGTATAATACAAACCGGCAGAGTGTAACTGTACTGATTTTGCACTTTGATTCACACAAACATCTGCTTGGTACCTTAATTTCCTACACAAGACTTGTCACTAGTGACATTATGTAGACTGCCATTCTCATCGGCCTTCACTGGGTTGATGTGTATGTGATGAAGATTTTTTTATTATAATTATTTTTATTTTTAAACTGGAGCATGCACTTATTTTCAGAAATTTAGACTTGCCCCTAGCAGATGACTTACCAAAGGTAATATTCACAAGTAGGTGGCAGATGTAGCAAAAACTTACTTAAAAGGATATTCAGCAATCATTAGTTTGGGTCACTTAGAGTAGTAATAACCCTTAAAGAAAATAAGCCTTTAGTTGCTCTCCATTTTGACTTGTAAGGATGATACCTCATAAGCTGGATCAGACTTTTTTCTTTTATTTTGCTGAGGGGTTTTTGTTTGTTTGTTTGTTTTTGTTTTGTTTTGTGTTTTTTTTTTTTTTTTTTTGGTTAGGTCTTTTAGTGTTATGTACATGTATGCTGCAATAGCTTTTGCTGCTATTAAAATGGTATTACTAATACCATAATACTCTATTCAGGCTAGGGTATCAATTAAAAAATGAATATGTGATTAAAATAGTGATGGCTGCTGAAAGGAGATCAGTATAGCATACAGAAAAGCTTCCAAGGAAGGTCAATATTTTGACTGCATGTTTACTTAATCAGGTTGCTGCATGCAATAAATTTTATATATGTCTAATATAAAACCTGCCCACAATGCACAAATTATGAATCTATGTAGGCTAAAAAATATTCAGTAACAAAAGTTAAAAAAAAAATGGATTACTGACTGGAGGAAGGCATGCCTCAGTAAATGTAATGCTTCTGAAATTAGGATCAGCCCATTACAGAATGACCTATATTCCAACAAATATTACAAACTAGCTGTAGGATATTCTTAAAACAAATTTGTGGATGGTAGATGAAGTACTTTGCGGTGCTCTGTTATATATCGTGCAATTTATTTTATATAGTAAAGTGATTATGTCTAGTACTGTGATCAAACTTAACTGTTAAAGCCTCTGTATCCAACATTAACACATTTTTGACAGTTCATAACAGGTACATAAACAGGAACGAGCTCTTAGTCACAACCTCTCTCCTACCGCTTGCACCCTTCACGTAGCCGCAGACCTTGGCCACAGAACCAAAGAGCTCACACTCGCCTCCACGCACGACCACCTAGGCAGTCTGTCAAGCTGAGAAACTAGGCACAGTGGAAGAAAGTTGGGGAAAAAAACGGGATGCTAAGGAAATGTCTGCGTAAAGCCGGGCCGGCCGGCGCAGGGGACGTTTCTTTAGCATGACCTGTGGGGCTGCAGAGGGCTGGCAACTCCAAACACGCTCGGGGTGCGGATGAGCGGGATGACGTGTACACGATTTCCTTTCCTTTTGCCTCCTTTGGGTTTTGCAGTTCTGGGGACAATCTGACTGGAGATGACACCGCAGAGTAGATGTAAATGTCTGGGTTTTACCTGTTGTGACGTCCTTGTTTGTGTCTAATTTAGCAAGCTCTTTCTTTTTGCTTTTTTTTTTTTTTTTTTCCCCTTTTTCTCCCAATGTTTAGTCGCGAGTATTGGCTTTGAAAGGAACTTTTTTTCTGTTTTTGGAAAAAAAAAAAAAAAAGAAAAATAGTTTTTTACTGGTTTAAAATGCTTATTATGATTCTCCCTTTCAAGGTTACTTCTGGGCATTTTTGTGATATTGCTTTTTTCCCAGCCCAGGTGTCTTTTCTGTTTTTTCATCTGTACAAGACATTTTGTTATGCACTACTTTTTGTATCTAGACAGTTTTCAACAGTCGGCTGATGATTTTTTTTAAAGAAAAAGGCATGCTTTCTGACTGACATGATCTTTTGCAATACCTCAATTTTGAAATATAGGAAAGAAAATGATATTTTCTAAGTAAGTTTATTCAGAAAAATATATATTAATTTAATTCTGCGAGAAAAAAATGATTTAACAGATGGGTAACTTTATTTTTTTCATGCTTATTTGAGTTTTTTTGAAAAATGAAGAAGTTAGAGCTTTATAACTGTAATATTAAAGATCATAGCTAACCTACAGAAATCTACCTAATTATGTGAAAGAAGTAAACGTTTTTGAAGAAACCCCCCTCTTTCACGTAGAAACACCCCCAGAGAGAGCGAGAGAGAGCGAGAGCGCGCGCGCGAGAGAGAGAAGCTGGAAAATGTTCCATATAGCAAAACGGTGGATGGAAACTAAAACAAAGTTATCCTAAAGAACAGTTGTAAACACAAACTCCATTTGGTGCTGAAAGTTGTGAATAGAAGGTGAAAAAAAAAAAACTCTTTTCCCTTAATTTGTATATTTATAATCGGTGTGATTCTGCACGACTGACCAGAATTGTGAGAGTTCTTCTGTTTGTATTTTTTTAAAGAGAACTTTTTTTAGTTTATTAAATTATAACATGCTCCCTTTTGTTTTGTAAATGAATGTGCCCCTGAGTTGTTGATATGTTATATTAAAAGAGGGTCCTTCAAAAAAAAAAAAAAAAAAGTTATTTTTTAAAATATGGAGTTCTGAACTGCAACTTGACTTAAGAAGCCCCTGGGTACAACAGGTCCTGTTGTGGCCTTTTCTGATGTGAGACTTGAACTAGTCGATTTTTTTGAAGGCTAACCTAACCTCGACTATTTGTTGTTATGTGCAATACTGTTTGTACTGTTTGTATAAAAAAAAAAGAAAAATGAAAAGAAAAAAGGCATAAATCTTTATTGCAGATTTATTTTCATTGCAGACTTTAGACATTGTGATTCACTAAAATCATTTTTCTACTGTCAAATATGTACCTTTTCTTCATGCTGGTATTTTTTCAATAGTAATGTAGCCTTTGTACTGAGACAAATTTTCATTGTTATTTTTAGAAAGATTTTTTGCTAAGAAAAAAATTAAACATATTTACATATTTTTCATTTTTATTTCGTATTTTCTTTAAGGAGTGCTTTCTCAACCATTAATATAGTTGTTTCTGGGAGAGACTTTCATATCTGGTCAATGTCATTAATATTATTTTGTATTTTTACTTGGAATAAATTAATTTTATGATGCTAATTCTTTAAAAGTTTATTTTTTTTCATTTTCAGTTATTTTTGAAGCTAAAATCTTTGTAATATTGTTACTAAAGTGTCTAGTTTTTTGAAATGCAAAGCTTTATGTATTAACTCGCTGATGTGGTTTACAATAGTGTGGCAATGATAAAAAAAAAATGGTTGGTTATGTAAAGTGATTGGAAAATTGTAACAAAGAATTGGGCAATAAAATGACAGAATGAAGCAGAAAAAATGTGATATTTTGAAAAGCCTTTTCCTTTATCAAAATGATTTAGGGAGATAATAGGGATGTCACAGTACCAGTTCGCTGTCTAGATTTATACACCACCAGTGTTGATTAACGACTCTTGCCTTGATAACGAACTCAATCTGTTGAAAGGAGGGGTTTGCGACCCTGCCCATTCAGCACGATGCTCCATTGCTTGTTCTTGTCATGAGCTTGTGTGGCCTCTCTCCCCAGCAGGGCCGGCGCCGGCCCCGGGCGCAGAGCCGCGCCGCGGCTTGGCCGGGCGGCCTCGGCCTGGGGGACCTGCCCGTGCGGGGCGCGTGGCCGCCGCCACCCCGAGCCCGCCGTCCGCTTCTTGGTCTTTCTCCCTCCTCCGCTGCCTCTCTTGCGTCTTTGTCCTTTTATTTATTTGTTATTTTTGCCCGTTTCTGCCGGCGCCATCCCTGCCGGTAGCTGCCATCTCTCACTCCACTTCCATGGACGCTCTTTTCCCCCTGCAGCCAGGAGACCCCCCCTTCCTGCCGCCAGGGCCCGGCTCTGGCACCGAAACCCATCCAGACTAAAACTGGTGTTGCGTAAACAGGGCATACAATGACTTTCTCTAGATCAAAGGTATTTCAGCAAGTTACGGATGATCTTGTAGGCTAACGTGCGGTAGGGTGGCTCATCTCTAACTTGCGGAAAGAAATGTGTCCAGAGTTGGCCTATTGTGTATCCTCTGTGTGTTCAGTTCTGTAAGTAATGTATAGACTAGATCAAATAGTGAAGTAAAATTTAGACTCAAATTAGGTACTACTGGTTGGAATGTACACAAATTGCAAACAAAGGAGATTAAGGAATGAAGAGGGAATGCAAAAATTCCTGCTAAGTGGTACAAAGTTTATGCTTATATTTCTGCCTACATGCTTGTATTTTATAGCCTGCTAGCAAGGCATGGGCTAAAACCAATTGTATTGCAAATATGCAGTTAGCAAAGAACTTTGCTGATTTCACTATCTGTTAGAGTAGTTAACAAAAAAAAAAAAAAAAAGAAAAAAAAAGAAAAAAAAAAAGAAAAAGGCGCCTAACTGGGAAAAGCTCCCATGTTAATATTTCAGTATTGTGACATCTCTACTTGCAAGGTATGAGTGAAAGATTAGTCACAGATTTGTAGAAAATGTCTCTTTTGTTTCCTCTGGCTTGTATGTAGTTGCTTTTTATGCTGGTTTGTATGATGTCAGCTAACCCCCTTTTCTTTTCTTTTCCTTTTTTCTAAACCAGACAAACTCTCTTCTTACTCTCTGCTGCTATAGTGTTCTATCATACCACGGAGTATTTTATATTCATGTTAGTGACTACTCTATACCCCAAATGGGTAGCTGGTCAGAAAATTACACTGGGCACGTAATTCTGGCACACGCAAATTTACATGAGGAAAAGTTGAGCAGTATGTAGAAAACCAGGGTGCTAATAAGAAGTAATTTGGGCTCTTTTTTTTTTTTTTCGGATGAAGTTCTGTTGGGGTATAAAGTACTAGATATTTGTAATTTTACTGTCAAAATAATGGACATAACTTTTAGAGCATTCACAGCTAAGATCTCTGTACTTGTTTTTCAACTAATTTTAAATGTACTGTATCTTTTATTACATGTTCTCTTAGATTGTTTTTTGCTAGTAATTCTAACAAAGCTTCTTCCTTTTTGGCTTGGACTAATGCTTGTATGGAACTGCAGTACTGTGACTAAACATGGAGCTCAATGCTGCTATTGCTTACAACTGCTTAAACTTTGTAGTTTGGACTTTATTTTTTTCTGTAATAACTTATTAAATATAGTTGTATGAAGTACTGCTATTTGTCATCCTTTGCACAAGCTAAGGAAGTCTTGGGACGTGCATTATGGGCGTGTAAACTAGCCCCAAACCCCACCACCCCAGTGCTGTACAGCTGCTGGCACTCGCTAGGGCTCCGCAAGCAGCCGCCGCCTCCATGCACACGCACAGGAGCCTTTCCAGGTCCCTTGCACGGTAAATGGACAGGCTGCTCACACGGTCTTCATCGGGAAAGGTCACCCTCAGTTTGCTCCTTGCATAGAAGCTGGAGGTAAATACCAAACTAGCCACTATGGAAGCATTTCCGAGTGTTTCCACTGGACACCAGAGCCTTGGGAAAACTGGGACCTTGAATTATTTTGAATTCAACAACGCTTGCTGGCTAATTTATACTGCACTTTCGTGCTGGCAGTTTTACAGTGGCCGCAGGCTACAGACTGGACAAGCAGTGAAAAGCCCCGCCACGCACGCGTTCCTAACGGTTTCTATTTTAAGAGCTGGTTAAGGTGCAGGGAAGTATCTGTTTGTGGAATACTCCCTGGAAAACCGAGCTGCCTGCTGTCAGGCCAAGGGAGGAGCTCAGGAACGGCGGGCGCTCCAGCCGCTACCTAAAAGCAGACCCCAGCCCTGCAGGAGCTGCCAGCACTAAAAGCCATGGGCTGAGCTCACCATGTGCCTTGTGCTGACACGGAGCTGCCTGGGATTGCGGCAGGAATTAAGGACCCTTTGGGAGAGCGGGGGTGGGGGGATGTCCCAGCCTGAACAAGGGCGCCCAGCACCAGGGCTGGGCCGGGACCACCCGCTGCTCCCACATGCGCCTGCCGGGGCAGGTGGCAGCTCTCCGGATAAACGGCCTCCACTCCAGCATTCCTGCCTCGGCTGCGCGGTCCGAGCCCTGCCGGACACGAGGCGGGTTTGGCTGAGGCCGCTCCTCAGCTAGACTAACCCCCTTGGGAACGGCCGCAGCTCGGCCATTAATCACCAGTCAGGCCAACGGCCGGGCTAAACCAGCACCCGGTTCTATAGCCGAGCCCAAGCAATGTGTCACACTGCACAGACCCGCGGACAGGCCAGAGCTTAGGCCTTGACTACCCTAGCTGGCTTTGTTCATGATTTAAATACAAAAGTTAAACACGACCACACGGGAAGAACTGAGGGCTCCCTCCTGGCGATCACAGGAGACTGTGGGTTCGAGGAAATAGCTGTAACTTTCTAATTACCACCTCCTTGTAAAACTCTTACACCATTCGGGTCTATAACACATTCAAAACACAGTAGCATGTCCCAGCAGACTGTTCAAATGAACTCAGCTTGCAGGAGGTTTTTTTTTTTAATCCTGCCCAGTGCTCAGCAGGGTTTTGTAAAGTCCAAACATGAGGCCTGGCCAAGCTGTAAAAAAAAATTACCCAACAGGCTGGCAAAGCCAGGACTGTTTTGTCTCGTTACCTTTTTTCCAGTGCTCTCAATAGCCTTGAATGCATTGGTAGTTACGTTTTGCTAGGGCTAGTGAAGCCATACTTTTCCAAGACATAAATCAAAGAAATAAACAGGAAATCCGAGGGAAGAAAAGGTGCTCATGGGCATATGAGCTGAATGTCTTCACGGCGGTCACATTAAAAGGAACTGCTACTTCCACAGTATTTTCAAGTTAATGAAATTTAATCTCTGGCATGACACACAGTATGCTTAACCACCTGAGGAGGAGATACGGTAAGAGCCTATAAGCCGCTTCCCTCCCCTCTCCACCCCCGTGTTTTCTGTTGTTTTAAGTTTTACAGTGACACAAAGGAAATACTAAACACAGAGGGACATGAGCAGGAGCACCTTGCCCCAGAGAACTTGCTCTGTGCGTTACAAAAGGCACATTCCTTCAGAGAGCAGCCAACCAACAAGTCAACGATCAATAACTACCTCCTCATTCGCTGAACACAGGGATAGGAAAACATTCACTAATCAATACAGCAGGGATAGCAAAGGCCAAAGGAGGGCTTAAAAGATTAAAGGACAGAATATTGTCCCCGTTAATTTGAAGATGGACGTCTCAGACGTCAGCAAGGCACCATTTTGCTTGAGAAATGGTGGGATCACAGAATCGTTACAGTTGGAAAAGACCGTCAAGATCATCATGTCCAGCCATAAACCCGTGACTACCACGGCCATTAAACCATGTCCCTAAGTGCCTCAGCTACAAGTTCCTTGAACGCCTGACCTGTCACCAACTCCCATCTACTCTAGCTTTATTCAAAACATTAGTATTACTTTGGTTACCTTCTTATGATGCAGTCTAGCTAAACATGTTCTACTTTAGGAACGGCCTAAGCCACGACTTTCTATTCACATGTTATACCATCAACAGCCAGTGAACAGCTCAGGAACAGTGTTAGGGCAGAAACCAGAAGCAAGAGCCCCCTCCATCCCTAGCGATCATCCAAACCTTTATGTTACATGGAAGAGCTCCAATATGAAGCAGTCACCCCCACCTCAGAGCTGTGATCCAATTTCACAATGATCAGACAGCAAGAAGAAAAATCCCTAAGGCACCAGGAAAATTCAGTGTTTAAAAACAAACAACTTTCAATGATACTACTTCACTTGCCACCTTGAAAAAGTTTAATATTGACTATCCAGCCAGAAAGCCACAGAGAGTTGTGACATGACTTGCTGAATCTGCACATTTTCACACTGTTACATAACTCGGTGACTGTCTAACCTACTGTTGTGCTAGTGGCTGTTGAGAGCTGGCCCTTGGTGATGCTAAATGCCACATAAGGCAAGAAAGAAAAGGGAAAACAAATACAGCCTGCTTCAGTTATCAGACTATTCAGATAGGAGATGGAAAAGGAAAGAAAAAAAGAAGCTACTAGGCTGACATTCACATCCACGGCATCAGTGAGGCCTCCACCGCAGGGAGCAGAGACACGGGAGAGGGTGAAGCCGGGGGGACTTTGGGGCTTAATTCCCCCTGCTGCTGCTGCGCCTCGTGTGGGCAGCAGCTACCCGAGCTGGTCATTAAGGAGTTGATAGAAAGCATCGTTTAATAGGGAGCTTTAGACAGAGTATCTGCAGCCCTGAACTGAAGGTGCCTGCTGTAAAAGACCATCATATCCATCAGGAAGAGAGTTTTAAGGAAGACCATTAAGCCTTGTTCTTGATTTCTTGCTTCTGAATGGCAGGTGAGCCCAGATGGGTGACAATGGCCTTTCCACAGAGAACAATAGAGATGCCAGAAGTAGAATTAACGCTACATGATAGTCACTGTTTGTTCTTTTAGATGCTATTCAAACCCATGCTCTCCTAACCTAATTTAAGTAGAATTTAGAAGTATATTCATGAAAGCTTTTCCACCCTGGAAACTGCCTCACTTGCTGAAATTATGTTCCCCAGTAATTAAGCTCCATATTACACATTGCAGTTACTGTCTCTCCGTTTGGTCTAAGCCTGTCTGCTTTTGATTCCAGTTGCCTAATTACAATGGGTCAAGCTCTCCACTTGTGTTCCTGTCGAGTGTGAAGGGTTCACACGGATTGGTTGTGTCAGTTCTTTTCACAGGAGAATTAAGCTGCTCCCATAATACAGCAGAGTCAGCAACTGTCAGGGCCTGTCTAGCACCGAGTCCTCTTAAATCCTGTTCAGAGGCAGGGATGCAACAGAGACAGTGTTAGCTAGAAATGAGCACTTCATACCACACGCTCCAGCTGAACCTCTGCCCAATTCCTGAGCCAATCCCAAATGCACTGTCAGATTAGAAATGGTTTTGTTTCTACAAGAATCACCAAATCGGAGGACAAAGGAAACCCCATGGCCGTGTGAACCTGTCTGGCCCCAGGAAAGCAGCGTGTGTGGAGTCAGCTAGAGTCCTGGAAAGTCTGTCCTCGGAGCTGCCATCCCAGGCTGCGCCTGAGCAGGGCACATGCGACCATGAACCTGCCCCACTGCGACCAGGACAGAGCTTCCTGGCTGTCCCCAGCACAGACACAGTCCTTGGAGCCTTGGGCTGTCCCCGTCAGCTGCACCACCTGCTTAGACTCCTGAGGCCCTTCCGCAACTCCCGCTGCTCCCAGGTGAGTACCTGCTGCAGCCTCATCTGTCACTGCGACAGTGGACCTCCTGCAGAGGAGGTCCAGAGGACTTCCTGCAAGTTCCCTCTCTCCCAAAGAGCACAGCCCTGGCCATGCTCTATATCCTTGCACACTTCCCTCTTCAAATGACCCATGTGGCAATGGGCACATAACATAACCAAAGAAATTCCACATGAACACCTTGCTTTACTGGGAAGGTGGTTGAACACTTGAGCAGGCTGACCAGAGAGCTTGTGGAGAAGGAGGTACAAGGCCTTGATGCAACATTTCTTTCCAGATACATGTATAGCAGTGGCATATAAGGTCCATGCCGTGGTAAACCTAGCACTGGACATGATTCTTGTGAAGAGCAGGCTTGTGTCCTCAAACTTCAGTTGCAGAGTCAAAGCCAGTTTTGAAAAATAAGAGAGAGCACTTGTTAAGCAGTAGAAAGAGAGCCCGACAGAAAATGTGTTCTGTTGCCTTTGCCAGTCTTCCACTTTTGTCAGGGCCAGCCTGGACAGTTTGTTTTTCAAAGGAAGGATGAGGTTAGGATGGAAGGGAAGGGCCTGCACTGTAATGCACTGCTAGATGGGTTGGTTTTCCTACAGCCAGGGAAGAGGTGGCAGATGGCACAGAGACATCGCCTTGTGCAAGTCATACAGAAGGTGATTTGATGCATTCCTGTTCTTGGTGTGTAGAAAAATGAATGCCCCATTTTTAGAACACTCAGGGGAGGCTACTGGTTAGATTTAGATATACAAATGTCCCCAACAGTCACTCCTCTCCCTGAGCAGCTGAGCTGCTGCACCCTTCCAATTACAGGCCCCAACTCGATATATCTCATGCATATTGCGGAGCTGATGGAGCGTCATTTATCTTACTCATTTATAGGAGCTTACACATCCTTTTCCTAATCCATATGCAAAAGCAATTTCATCATTACCATGTCTATTTTTCATGTCTCCTAACGTGCATGTGTCTGCAGCTTTGTACATGGCCACGCTAGTGATAAGAGAACCCTGCTTGGTTCTTACTCTGTACAGCCCCCATTTAGGCTTTACAACCCCCTGAACTTTGTGGAACAGCTATCCCATTTCATAAAAGCCTTAAAAATATAGCAATTAACCACGTTGCACCCTCTCTGATTAGCAGGCACTAGTTTGAGGCTTTATTGTTTTCATGATGGTCTATTTTATGCACATGCTGTAATTTTAGACATATATTTGGTTTAGTTTCTCAGAGTTGCTCGGGGGGGGTTATGCCCATCGAGTTATCTGTCCAGTGCAGAAACGATAGATCCCCAGAGGATCCTCGCTGAGGCAGATTTGTTGTTTCTGCTGACAGAACAAAACAGGCTACCACCTTTCAACCACAAGAAAATAAGGCCGAAAATGCTGTTAAATCTGGAGGAAGAGCTCTGGGACCCAAACTCTGAACAGTTATAAAAGCTAGAAATCCCCCTGTCAGCAATGCATTTAAACATAAGCCTGACTGACTGGAACTACTTATGTGCTTAAAATTATAAACACACTGAAGTAGCTGCGAAATTTGGGCCAACAACATTGCAGAGCTGAGCTATTCCCTACTCCAGTGTGTGTCAGTGTTCCTGCTACTGAACCTGAGCAAGTAGCTGCACCATTAATGACTGGCTGGAGTCCTTCGCCGAAAGCCTAAGAAGGAGCTAGTGGTGACCATTAAACCAGACAGTCACCTACCCCTCTTGTCAATGGACAGCGATCTGGAGGGATCTGAGCAGGATATATCAGAGGCAGATGTCTCCTGCAGTCTGAGATGGCCCCTTTCAGGTTCCCGTGTCCCCGTGTCCGTGCTCCCACAGCACACTCTTGTGAGACCTGGGACAACTAAATTCCAAACTTAACTCTGCAATGAGGATGAGAGCCTCACATAGAAGAGATTTCCTCTGGCTTACTGTCTTTTATGGCAGCTAAACCCTTTCATCTGCAGTGTTCCTGGCTCATGTAGCGACATCCCATTCAAATGGTTTCTAAGAATACCTCATGAATCATTCAGAGCGCCTGCCACGTCATCCAGAGCTGCGCAGCAAGGCCCGGGGAACTGGCCCTTCATTTCCCCTTGTGGCCCTCACAGGAGACAGTCACTGCTGCAGCAGTTCATTGCAGGGAAAAATCTACTATTTGCCCTTTCTCAAATCACAGAATCAGAATGGTTGAGGTTGGAAGGGTCCTCTAGAGATGCTCTGGTCCAACGCCCTTGCTCAAGCAGGGACACCTAGAGCATGTGGCACATGGTGGCATCCAGGCTGGTTTTGAATCAAAGTGGGTAGGTAAAAGTTCAAGGTTAGTGGATTAGGAGAGAGTCTGCAGATAGGCAGGAGTTTGCCTGACCACTTGGCACGAGCTGCCTTTTAAAATCCTGATGATCTCTAAAGCGCCATTAGAAGTCTTTTATTATTATTTATTTATTTTAAACGAGTCTTGGACTGCATACACCAAGGTGCTACAGTAGTGTGGAACAAAACTGCTTGTGTACTGGTTCCTGCACCAGACAAGCCAACTGCACTGCTATAGTTACGGTTGTACGGACCTGCTTTTCTGAACCACAGATCAATAGTGTACCCTCCATTCCCTCTCAATGCAAAAAGCTGTAATTTTACCACCTGTGACTGCATAAAACTACAATACTCCACCACCTCCTGGGACATAAAATCTTTAACTTTCTAGCTTCCCAAGTTTTATTAGAACAGAATCCACCTACCTCATTTTCTCCTAGTTATGTTTCAGAAACTCAGACTGCACGAACACATTGTTGAGGCAACGCAGAATATCTCCAGCAGTAACACAGCATATACAGACTACTTTAGAAAACTTAATTAGTGGGTTGGGGCTTTCAGTACAGCTCTGAAAGCATAATCTCCTACAATTTAAGCCCTGACTGTGCTGCCACCTACTAACACACAGAAAGAGTCACTGAAGTGGAACTGCTCTTTAGTCTCACCATGATTAACACCTGCCACAGGAGATGTAAATTCCTTAGCAGCTGTGTCATTAGAGCAAGGTTGATTTTTCTCCAGCAATGACTAAAATAAGAAGCAGTAAAAGCCATGGGAGGCAACATCTCTTTTCACTTTTCTCTTCCCATTTCCAAAGCATGAGAGGTATTTGTTTTTTTCTTTCAGAATTTGCTTTTAAAGCTTCAGTTGCTGAGGGGAAAATTTGTTGCAACTACTTTAAAGCAATCTCTGTTCCTGTATTTCATGTGCTCTCTCAAATCTATACCACCTTACCCACACTCTCTGCATCAGTGAGTACTTCCTAGAATACGTTTCATTGTTGATGAAATGTTTGGTGGAGGTCTGCAGAGAACGGGCCAAGGATGTGATAGCAACAGCTTTTTGCGGCTCAGTAATTAACTTGGCTAAATATATGAAAATACCTTATATCTAGATATCACGTTCCCAATCAAGCAATGGCTGCAGTTTCCATGAGGATTTTAATCAGCCACCCAGGAAGCAGCAAGGCAGGATTCAGCAATGCCACTTTTCATATATCTCGGAAGTTGCTTCTGCTTTTTTTCCCACAGTAAAGCTTTCTGCTGGAATCATAAAGTTTACACAAGATCACTGAATTTCCTGCTATGTTTCTACTTCTTATATTGACTTTTTTTTTAAAAAAATGTGATGCTTATTCTCTGTTATTTTGTGAACTGTGCTATTTTAAAACTGACTTCTGATTCTACGGGAGGAAGAAGTTGAGGTATATGGTAATAACAAAACTTGGTGTCCATGTTATATATTAAACAAACAACTTGTATCCCTGCTATAAAAACTACGGTAGTTGATGTTGTATTTATAGACACATCTTGATGGTTCTCAGGTGCTTGTTTAATGACACATTAACTTGTTTAATGGCGACTAAAAACCCAAAGTTATGACACACAGAGCTACACACCTGAATCCTTTTGCTATGTGGGAGATCTTTTGTTCTTATGTCCTTGGCTTCAAATGCTCCTAATTAGCAGCTGTCTCCAATCTTTTAATCAGCCTGTGACATCGTTTAGTCCTGAAGCCACTTACTGTTCAGACAACCTTCCCCATTTTAATGCGAGTTAAATTATTGCTCAACTTATACACATCTCCCAAGCTTCCCGGGTGTGAGAGCTCCTCGCAGCTCGGTGATTTTGCTGGTATTTGTTATCTGCTCCATGCTGCTACCTGTCCCAGCAAGCTCTCCAACTGGGCTGGCTGACAACTGCCTAAAAACAAAACGAAAGGGAAAACTGCAACAAACTCTCCTAAGCTTAATCGTACGGTGATAAAAACAGGTTACACCACACACATCCACCCTAATAATTTTCAGGGATTAATTAAAGGATAATGTTTGCTGCAGAGGAGTTTATGAGGCAATAAATAGCTTTTGTAGCTGATTAAATGCCAAAGCAAAGCTGATCAAGACATCCGATAATTGCACAAGCCATTTATGCCTGGGTACACATCCACGGTGGTGCGTGACGTGATGGTGCAGGCTCAGGAAAAGCAGGGGAAGCCTCTGGGGACCTGGAGGCCCGCACAGGCCTTGAGCCGCTGAACGCACGCAAATGGCGGCTACAAGCTCACCGCTCGGCCTCAAATCCAGGCCCAGCCTCATTTTCAAAGAATAACCAGCAACAAAATGGATGTTAAAATAACTGTGCCACCCTACAGACACTTTGGGAGCACCCAGGGCGTCGCCAGCAGCTGCCCAAAGGATCTCCGTGCCAGCCTCAGGGTGACTGAGGCGGCAATGGCACCATCCTGTCCCAGCACCTCTCCATACTTACAGATTTTGGAAGCCCCAAAGCAGCATTGCCACAGCTAGGGTTGGAGATGGCCACGTGTTTCCCAGGGCCAGAGGAAATATTTTTCCTTTGCAGGGGCCTCCAACCTTCCCCTCCCTGACACAGGCAGGGGTGGCACCGCAGCTTCTAGAAGGATCCACAGGCTGAGCCCGCCTTGAGCGTGTGTGGGAACGCATCGGTCTGCGTTTTATGAGCAATAATTAACGACTGCCAAGCAAGAATTAATGACGGCTGCGAGGAGCCTGCAACACCGATCGCACCGTGCAGCTGTGCTGATAAGGGCAGCACAGGAACCGCCTCAGCGCTGAGGTTGGCCTCGTTGCCACCAGGGAGCTGATAACGGCACTGATGGGATGCCGGCGTGGGCAAAAACTGAGTTAACCCTGAGCATGGGCACGTGCCGGGAGACAGGGATGGACCGTTGGTTTGGGTGGGGTGCGTTGTGCAGTCTCCTACAAATGCGTTTCCTTTACGGACATTTAAGGACTTGGTCTGTGCTCATGTAGGAAGCCAGAGCTCCCCAACGGCCAGGAATTAGCGCTTGGGTGTCTTAGCGAGGGCAACCAGCTTGCTTCGCTGTCTGTGGTGAGTGATGACACTTGGGCACGGAGGCACCAAGGATCACAGAAGTTGTTTCCTAATTTGGGCGAAGTGCAGACGTTGGCCATGGAGAGGGATAGATGAGAACACAGGTTGGCTTCTTCCTAAAGCCATACTTCTTTTGGTAGCAGAGAGTCCGTTCTGCTCCTTCTACCTGAAATAGGTCAAAATCTGGGGAGAAATGGATTCTTTTTAATGGTCTTCTGCTCTGACAAAGAGATCACACACAATTCAACTGTTTTTTTTTTTTTTAAGCTCCATTTGCTAGCTTGTGGAAATAGTTACATTTGAACAAATGCATTAACTCTTTCCATGGCTTAATGTTACAGATTTCAATTTGAATTCTTCATTTGTAGGATGCCAGGCTGTGATAAGGAAATTGCCCCAAACACAGCATGAGTAATCCCAAATAGGGTCAGAATACAGAAATGTGCATCTGAACAGGAAAATATTTATTCATAGAGAAATAACATACAGAATCCTTAGGGGGAAAAAAAAAGTACCACAACTAAACAGTCAATTTACTTTCTGCTCATGTACTGATAAGTAGACCTATTTTCTCCAAGGAGTATCAGAACCAGCCTGTGTAAGCTATGAAATGTAATTACTGACATATGGGAAATCTGAGCAGCGTGGACTTGGCCTAAGCAAGGCGGCATTGCTGGCGTGTTCCCATAGCGCAGCTACTGTCACTAGATACTCAGCCTGTCCCTGAACTGCAGGTTAGCGCAGTTTGCGGGGCTGCCGGGACAGCCCTTGGGCAGCAGCCAGCACGGTGCCCTGCCTCTCTCCTGCTGGCAGAGCCTTCCTGCCTCTGCCTGCAGTTTTCAGGCATGCGTCTGAATTTGTGGGCTTCAAGTGGCTACTCTCTGTGTATATTTCCTTCCCCCATTTAGAAAAGGAAACGGAGTGATAAATAATATGTAGGATTCCTGTAGTATGCAGGAATATTCTCCTCTTTGTCCTCAGCAAACCATGATCTGAATTTTACTTGGCTTGTAAAAGTGCATGTTTTTTGGTTACTTGCTAAATTAATGGCAGATAGGCAGCATTTAGCTTTGTGATCTATCCAAGTGACGGAACACTAAGAGAATGGCCCGCTAATGGTCTGTTGAATAGCGCAGGCAGTCCATCTTTGCTTGATTTACAGCTCACAATCGATAAAGAGATAAATGTGTTTGGGGTGAGGGAACTGGGTATTCCCACTGTCTATCCTATTGCATGGATTGTGAAATTACACTTATAAAATTAGTACTGGATTTTGCAAGGCACCCTGCCTAGTGAGACAGTCACACATGAAAGAGAATACAAGGAAATAAATGAGAATTTCTGTGATACAAAGTGACCAAAACTAGTGGAGTCTCTAATATTCTTGAGTAGAGAGAATAATACTCTCTTCTTTGAGGTTAGGCCTGTTTCTCAAGTTGCCATGATTGGAGCATATGGCTTTCCTAAGGTGTGTGGGGAGAAAGGAAAGATAACAGAGCAAAGTTTGTAAATCTATGTTTGAGTTCCCTAATATCATGTAGCTTCACTTGGTTGGCATTTTTAGCTATTCCTTACTTCTATTGGAAGTAAGGCTACGATCAGAAAAACTGATCTTAGTAGTTCAGCCAGTTGATAGAGCTGATGTGAGTAGCCTTTTTTTTTTTCCTTAGAAGACAAAAGCTTTATTGAAGAAAAAAGAAATCACAGGAATCTATTAAGATTTTGATTGTTTTGGGCCCTTACAGTCGCTAGTCTTTAGGAGTTAAGGGGTAACCAAGTGCTGATTGAATGCTAAATAATAAAGAAAAGGGAGAGTGGTACAGAAAGGAAGATGCTTCCCCATTTCATGATGCTATTGAGGGAGGAACATTTAAAAATATATATAAACAAGACCTACTTCAGTGTAGGTCTTGTTGACTCAAAAAAAGAAGATGCATGGGAGCCAGTCATAGTATTGCTTCTGGAAATGTGCTGTCATATTGAACACCCTCACCCCCAAATTCCCTTCCTAGCTAGCAACAAAAAGCTCTTCTATACACACATACTGTGCTAAGAAGAAACAGATTCCCCCTCAGAGGCAGGCTCCAAATCCCTGCCGAGTGCTGTCATCAGCCTGGAGGAGACGGCTTCATCACAGCCTTGCACTGATGGAATTCTCCTTTGTTGGGCAGACTCCCCTGCTTTGGCCAGGTTTGCCTCTGCTTTTGGCTGCCAAAGCATCAACCAAAGCCTGATCCCTGAACAGTGAGTCAGCCTTACACATATACTGCATAAGTGAACAGATAACTCCTGATCTATAGGAGGGAGAACGTTAAAGAACTAGTGAAGTCACTACACTGTAAGAGCCAACTGATATGTTTTCTGACACAAATCCAAAGGTCAAGTCTCTTATTAGGGAAACTTTGAAGAATCTAGATCAATCATCTCTACAACCTTGCTTATATGCAGCAAGCTGCCCTTGAAGTAACTTACTTAAACGTGATTTAAAAGCTGAATTAATTTTTACTATAAACTATCTCCATACTTGCCTTAGACCAAAGAAAAATCCTGGAGCTTCCAAGCTTTTGATTACAGAGGAACTTATAAGTGCTGCCAAGCCAGTTACTGCTGTGGTATTTAAAGGCTTGCAATCTCCTCCACTGCCAAAACTATATTTAGCCCAGCTCTATTTAATACTGCAGAATTTGCCATTTTTGTCCAGGTTAATAAAAATCCTATATATGTGAAAGTATTTTCCTCCAAGAAGTTTTCCACCATTTATTAAAATTGGTCAACTTATGCTTGAATTGAGATCTTCCTGTAAAGATGAATAATCTGTGGAACACTTGGAGGGAAAGAAATGTCTTTTATCCCTAATGCTGATAATTTGGCATTAGCCATTCCCAAGTTAGACCCAAAAGCATGATTCTACTTAACTCAACATGGAATCATAGCTCCATCTTAAACATTTATCTTAACTAGCACATCCTTTCTTTGAGAGCTAGGGGATTAAATCACCGAAGTGGCAGTCTTGCACAGTATTGTGCGTACAAGGGGTCAAGAAAGATGCTTCCCACAACAACATAAAACACTTGGAACATGTCCCATGGAGATGGCATGAGCCTCCTGAAGAAAGCTTTGGTGTGGAAAGAGCCTTGCAACCCAGTAAATAGTTCTAGGTTGGGTTTAATGGAGCTGGAGAACATCTTAATGAAGATAAGAGCTTAGCATGATAAGCATCTTATGCTACTTCTTGCTAAACCACTGCTCATAAAATAACATCTCTACTGTTGCTTTCAGAAGCAAAAACTCTTATGAACTATTTCAAATTGATTTTTTTGGGGGGGGAGGAGCAGGGGAATACACAAAGTTCCTTCAGGAGTTGTGCTCAGAGCAGACCTTTCATCAGCTGAAGAAAGAACAAGGTAAGAGGAGTACACAGAATTATAACAGCAAGGAAGCAGCTGCTTGCTGAGGTGATGTTTGAAGGTAATGTGCCTCTTGCCTAAAATGTGGCTCAGTTTTCATAAACAAGCACACTGTGGATCTAGAGCCAGCTCAGTGTGTGGAGGCCCAGCTGTGGTGGCTGGTAGTGGTCTTCTGATGCCACTACCAAACACAATGGACTAGAAACACTTCAGTGACAGCTGCCTCCCTTTGCCAGACTTTGCCAGTCTGTGCACAGGAGGCTTTGGGAGCTGCAACATGATGGAAAGTGCAGTTGAGTTGAGGTTTCAGCTGTGTTTTCATCAGCAAACACTGTACACTGCAGTAGTGTAGGAGCTACACACCTGATGCTGAGACCCTGGTGCTGGGCTGTGCTTGAGCCCTCACTGGGCAGACCGAGGGAGCAGAGCTCCCTTCAGCTTCCCTGTAAAGGAATGAGGCTGGAGCCCTGCAGGTCAGACCAAGGTAAATCATCTGCTTGCTTAGAAAGCACAAGCACCTTCAGATTTGACTGAGAGGTTATCTAAGTGTCATACAGACAGACTTAGTGCTGTAATGCTTCCTGCTTGTTTCTATTTTGACAGCATTAATTCACAAAATACTTAAAATCATTATGTTCATCTAATTATGTGTTTGATGTGTATGTTCATCTAAAATTATTCTGTTTTCCCTGCTTCCCTGGCACTTACCAGGTGCAGGAGTCCTTTTGATGTCATATCTAGGAAAGCCATCACTAAGAGCATTACAGTTGCATAGCAACCTTAGGGCAGTAACTAACTAGTTTAAAGCAGTTCTATGAAGCTGCTCCTTAGCTGTATATTTCTTTTCCAACAGAAGCATTGCAGGACACAATGTTTTTCTATTATTGCAAACAGAACTCTAGAAAAAAACATACACAGTGCTTTATTACTAAGCTATTTGAATAGAGCTCTTATTTCTGGGCACAGCTACCAAATCACTGCAGCAAGTTATCTTAAATTACCCACTATCCACACACAATTTCTCTACAAGACCCATCGTGCATCTTCCCCCTTGGATTATCAGAGTTGAAAGTACTACAGGAGTACTCTGTGCATGAAGGGTGCAGGGGACATGCAGTTGAAGTCATGAAGTGTCAACAACCCAGCTGTAATTCCCTTAAACATTAGTCCTTCGCCTGTTCAGCTCCAGGGGATAAAAGTGTTCCTTACATAAAAGCTGACATGGACATACACAACATACAAGTTATATATTCCCAGTTCTGTTTATTTTCATGGAATGCTAATTTAGTTACAATATGGCAGTTCATAACTACTGAAATGTGACATGAGTTCATCTCCAATGCTGCAGAACAGTCTTGATTCATATATATTTTTGTTTTAAAACAATCTTATTTTACATAGTTGAGGTCTCTGGTGGTTTTTAAGCTCTGATGCTTAAGCACACAGCAGGCTACAAACCTTAGATTTTATATTTATACATATATTCTATGTATTCAGACAACCACTGTAAGTTATCTATAATTTAATATTTATAAAAGTGCATATACTGGTACATATGCACCTCTAGAACACACTTTTACTACTGCCTCCCGTTTATAAAAAGCTGCTTAATATACAGCCATATTATTTTCACTCACTGCTATAAAGTCCTTTACTACCTCTGTTACATGATTTCAACTAGTGAATTCCCTCAAACTGAATGTAGGTATTTCTATGTATATGTTTTCCTAAAGAAAAAAATCCTCCCCATTCCTTTAAGAAGTTTTAAATCATGCATTAGTCTGGTAAACAGTCACTTTAGCACGGATTTTAGAATCCTAGACAGTGTAAAATCTACTTCTGGAAAATGTCTGTCTCTAATTTCTTTTAGTTACAAAAAAATATATAGAATTGAAACATACTGAATACATGCATCTCTCAAAGTGGCTACATTTTAGCCTTATAGATAAATTAAAAAAAGTACACCCCTGTTAGCAGGATGCAAAAATGGCCTCAAATAGGCCATTACCTGTATTTTGTAGAACCCATTATGTTAAAAAGTTCAAGTCAACTGTTCTCTCAAGATGATGTCAAAAGTCTGAAGAGCATAAGGTACTTATATTAAATATACAAAGGTGGGTACACCTACCTAGTGCCATTTAATTGGTCAACATTTCTCAAGGCTTCTAAGGTTTTGCCTCTGGTGATGCAAGTCCTGAAATGATCTGAATGAACATTTAAGCTGAAAAGGTTTTTTTTTTTTTTTAAATACATCTTAAAAGCAAGTTGTGTTTAAAAGAAAAAATGTACACTGGACAACCTGAAGTACTCACTGAAACATCTGTACAAAACTTCTATAGATACAGGAAGAAATAATGGTGGGCTTGTTTCAAACAGAAGTAACACTTGTCAACATATGTAAAAACCTGCCTTGTTTTATTCCTCTACCCAGTAAGAATTTGCAGCTGTTCAGAACAAGTAAAATTGAAACCACCTCACAATGTTTACATTTAAAGTTTTTATACAGTGCAAATGTTTAAGACAGAGTAACTCCCCAGTGAAACAGGTGACACCTGAGTGCCAGTCTTTTGAAGATTCTTCTTTCAATTAAGTCTATTTACACATTAAGCTAAAGGTTCACTATGCTTTGAAGTTTGCTGAATATCAGCAGAAAAATACGTGAACTAGCAGCACTTGCATTAAGAATTTATGATGGTTACTTTAATGAATGCATAAAGTTTTCAAGACTGTATTCAGTGTCATACTGTTCTTGATCCCATAGTTCTCCAAGGTTTTCGAGTACTGATTTCATCGACGCTTTCCCAGAAGAGGTAGAGGTATCTGCTTTTTCAGTTTTTCCATCCTTCAAAAAAAAGAACAAAACACAAAACAATGAACCACCCAGCATACATATACACACACTCTTAATTGAACTTTCAGGCATATTTACTGGTCATGACCACATCATTGCTACAGAATTCTCAGTCTGATGATTAATTTTGGAAAATTTCACTTCCCTTCCTCTGTTTTTCTCAGGGCTGTCTATTGTTCGTCATTCCACTTCAAGTGTTCATCTGATTAAGTTTCACATCTCAAAGCAAAGCTTTTCCCTGAAGATTTTTTTTTTTTTTGCACAGATGGTTCTTTACCTTATCAAGAGTGAACAGATCAAGAAGCTGTTCTGTTCCCATGCTTTGTAGGCTAGCATTTTCTTGGCTAATCACTGTATTTGCAATATTCATTTTGAACTTCTGAAGACCCATAATCTTCTCCTCCAGAGTTCCCCTGGTTATCAGACGATATACATTAACAACACGTTTCTGGAAGAAAAAAGGAGTAGTAACATATTTAGAAAAAAATTCAATATTCAAGCTAGCAAAGCATTTTATATTGTTCTTAGTGGATTGCAAAGTTGCATCTTTCTCCACCGCAGGATTATTCCTTCTGCCTCTCCTCAGCAGCTCAGGACAAAGGTGATGGGTAGAAGGGGGGGACACAAACTCACCAAGTTTGGGGATAGAATAGGAAAACAGATACCAGCATCTTCAACATCTGACAAAACCCCAAACTACACATAACTAGCAGGAATGAAAAGTAGAGGTGGAATCCACCAGAGGTCACTTGTATTATGTATCACACAGCCTTACCCAAGTCCAAGGAAGGAGGCTTCCTCCTTCCAGTAAGGAAGTAAGGAAATAAAGAAGGCAACTTCCAGGTTTTAGAGATTTTCACCTGTCCAATCCGATGGGCCCGATCCATGGCTTGCAGGTCTCTCATTGGGTTCCAGTCATGTTCCACAAAGACTACTGTGTCAGCCCCAGTTAAATTAAGTCCCAATCCACCAACATGTGTGGTAAGCAGAAGAACATCTATAGATGGGTCATTATTAAACCTGCAATTGAAAATATAGAAGCATGTTAAAATTCTTTTAATACTGTAATCTCAAAACTACTCTGAAGTTCCTCTGTCAGCAGCAGTCAATATAAGAGGAATAAAGGTATTAGTTTAGTAATAAAAGCATTAGTTTAGTAATTACTAAGTCCTAAAGTGACAACAGCTTGCAGCACCTCTAAGACTCCTGTTCACTAGAAGAAAAAATGCAATAGAAATTTTACAAGTTGGTGTCAAAGTTAAATGAGTCCTAGTCACAAGTGAACAAAGCTATGCATCTCCTTAATACTGTTTTCCAGCATTTGTCATGGAAATCAAAAATCAATGTTTACTTTTTCCCTGTATTAACACATGTAAACCAGTAAGACTGAGGTTCAGATTTCTTTCTTAGCACAGACAGTTAATTACAACACAGGGCACAGTGGTGCAGCCTTCAGTTTTGCCTTCCTGGGAGGCCAAGACTTTAGCTTCATAACTCATGCAGGACCATAGTAAAATCTGCCAAGGATTCCAACCAGGTGCCATCAGCCCCTTCCTCTCCTATTCTAGAGGTACTTACAAGAGTCCGACAGGGAGATATCACTCAGTTTGGGCAAGATTACACGGGAATATGAACAGAGCATTTGGACTCCAGCAGTAGATGGGAACGTCAGCTCTGTGCAAGCCAGACTCTTTCTTTTTCCCCTATCTCCAGCATAAATCCCACCCCACACAGGTCACGGAGGGCGCAGCTCACCGTGACACAATGGAGTGCCTCTGGCCAGCAGGTATGCTGCCATCTAGTCGCAAATAGGTGACGGAGGGCAGGTGAGGCTTGAGAAGGTCGTGCTCCACTATATCCAGCATGCTCTTGAGCTGACAGAAGATGAGGATCCTGTGCTGGGCCACAACAGCTTCAGTGCCACTCTCTGAAGATCCACCGTTCCCCAGACCACAGTCCAGCAGCAGCTTAAAAGTTAAAAAGCATTAAAATACATTCAAGTAACAACAGTTTTCATGGCCATATTGACACTGATGGATCAAAAGCCATTCAGTTACAGAGGAAAGTCTGTAAGTGATGGTCACTCCAAAAGCATAGTGGGAGGTTTGACTACATTGCTAAACTATAAAGAATTTAAGTTTCATAGCAATTTTTTGTGTTATATAAATTCTCTTGCAGGTGAAACGTGTAGAGCAATCGAACTTTATCAGGCTAACAAACTGTGTAATAAACAGGAGAAAAGTCTTCCTTTCGAGTAAAAAGTAACAGTAAAAAAACAGTAAAAACAGTTAACAGTAAAAAAGGGTTTTTGACAAGACAGCAAAATTACGTAACATCGCTATCCCTTTAAGTAGAGAGACATATGCCTGTTCTGGTGGAGTTTTAAGTAAAACCTTTTAAATCGTAACACCAGGTGAGACACAGACATTATTAGACTTAGGGCCCAACATGCAAGTTTACTCACTTGTTTTAAAGCAGACAATTTAGGCGCATGCTGGATATCTCGAAGGGATGAGTTATGAGATGCAAGTTGCTCTGTAATTCTTTTATATTCTGGATGCTGGGTTGTCAACACTAATGCTGGATGGTTGCATAGTTTCCGTAAATACTGCAGAGCCTTCAGTCAATTTGGAAAAAGAAGTTCAGAGAAATGATTAGTAACAATATGTGACAGAAAGGGATTCTTTAAAAAAAAAAGTGATCCCAAGTATAGAGGCCTCTTGGCCACATTCCACAAGATGGACTTTCATTTTTTTTTCCAAGAATAGTCATGCCTTATTACAGAGAAGGAAAACTCCACAGTACTTCAAACTGAAAGCCAGCGACTGTAAGGACTGTAATACTCTTGGTCCCTGCTACAGGAGATGGGCAGAGCCCTTCAGAGTTATTGCCTCCAAATACCAAGACTTAAACTGTAAATTTTACAAAACCATGCACCTTCATAAATCCTTCTGTTTACACTGCCTTCAGTATCTTAATTTTGCAGTGTAATTGAAGTATTTTCCCTCTAGTTTCAAGGTTTTGCACTTTTGATAATCATTCTAATTTGAGTGCTGTACTTAATAAAGATAACCATACAAAGGAGGCTAATTCTTATAGTTTTCAGCTTTAGTTAAACTCAGAAAAACTGATAAGAAATAAACAAGCAAAGCAGTGACAGTTACTGAACCAATCTGTACCTGAAATACATGACCTGTAGCTTTCAGTTTTGGTTTTTCAGTTTCTTCAGTCAATGAAATTGATGAAACTGTTTCATCAATATCACATTTGGCACGAGACTTGGCAAAATCTTCATAAAGCTGAACCTGTAGATTAGGCCCCAGATAAACAAGTCAGTATTGTTTTCTTCCCCAAAAGAAAGATAAGAGAAATAGACATTTTTAAAACTTAGTGCCAAGTTCAAGTTATGGATCATCATAAATTAAGAAAACTATTTTATAGGTTGCACAAGATCAACCTTGAACAGTAGAACCAACTGCAAGTTATTTGCTTTCACAAAGAAAATACTTGTAAAGTATTTAACAATTTGAAATGACTAGATATTCTTCTTATAGAAACATGTCAGAAATTAAGCCAAGGAAATATTCTATTACTACCATGCTGAAATTAGTTTTGAACATGACTAGAAGAACAAAATAAAAATGTGAGGTCCCAAAGAATGTCAGGGCTGACATCCAATTGACCCTGGAATAAACAGCTGCAAGTGGCTCCTCTGTGGTCTCAACTATGCTGAAAAAACAGCCACTTCTTACTCATACCTGTAGAGGGCTGAGAATACAGTAATAGTCTTGAATAATCTTGGGTGGAAGATCTTGCAGGACATCCTCTTTCATTCTCCTGAGCAGGAATGGCAGCACTTGGCGGTGCAGGGCTTCCATCGCAAGAACACCTAGCATAAGAAACAGAGGCAGTAAGTGCTGCAGAAAGGAGAGTTAGAAATAGTTTGAAATATTCAGCACAAAAAACACCTGACATGCTTAATGTTGACCATGCCTACTATTTTCACTAGCATTTCTCATTTAGCAGGAAAGCCAAGAAACCAAAGATTTACAGCTTGATCCTTACCAGCCTCTTGCTCACGACTAGAGCTTCGGGCATCTCTACTTGCCAATATGGGTTTGCCATAACGAGCTGCAAATTGGCGTTCTGTACCCAAAAATCCTGGCATAAGGAAGTCAAACAATGACCACAACTCTAAGACGTTGTTCTGAACATAAAAGAAACATTTGTTAAATTATTTCCAAAACTACTGAATCGTTCCAAATCATCAGGACATTCCCACACATATTCAACACTGCCTGTAAAACACCACAAACTTGTAAAACACCACAAACAAACACCAATAAAGTTTGGAACACTTGGAACTTAGGGGCTCTTTCATCACCCTAAGTTACAGGGAGAGCCAACTGTACAGTGACACATAAATGGACTTTCTACTGCATCTGTTGTCAAGGCTTTTATGTCTCTACATATAAGCACACATCGGAAGGAAAAAAAAGTTTGGGGTATTTAGAAAGGAAATAATTTTACAAGCTTTAGTCTTAACAAGACAATCCTGGCAAAGACAGTAAACTTGACTGAAGAAGCCTCTCTTGCTTATTTTCTACTTGGCCAACTTGTTTGGAAAGAATAGGGGGTGGGAGGAAAGAGATGAGCAAGGACAGCAGTTTACCTGTATTGGTGTTCCAGAAAGAATTATTCTGTAATTGGCAGTCAGCTGTTTTACTGCTTTTGACAATTTTGTTTTTCCATTTTTTATTACGTGGCCTTCATCAAGAATGCAGTAGTTAAACTTAATATTTCTAGAAATAAGAACAGACTGAAATAGCATCAAAAATTCTAAAGACTATGAAACTCCTCAGAAAACAGACCAAACTCTTACTTGAAGAAGTCAATGTCATTTCTCACAACATCATACGAAGCCACTATAAGATTGTGTCTTTTCACCTGGTGTTGCAATCTTAAGGAAAAAAAAGAATAAAACACATAACTAAAGCCTTCCTTACATGGAGGTTTTTATTTCTAACTTTCAAGGCTTTACTGTGCTCATAAACTATGCTTCAGCAGGGAAATGAACTGCAAAGTTATTTTGTGCGGTATTTTACTTCAAGTTATAAATGCAAACTGCATTACCTTGCTCTTTCAGTAGGAGGTCCTGTATAGTGCAAAGGATTAAGATACTCTTTTGAGCAAAATTTTCCCACTTCATCCACCCAGTGTCCTGTAAGTGTGGGAGGGCATACTACCAAGGAGGGAAGAGGAACACTGTCCACCAGTTTTGTTCTTGCATATTCTTGAGCCCTTTAAGAATATTACAGCATGTTAGTTTTTATTCTCCAAAAACATATCTTTACAAGCTCTGAAGCTAGAATGTTACTCATTTAACCTTACCTGAGGCAATGATCTCCTGCAAGAATACATATGGACTGTAAAGTTTTCCCTAAACCCATGTCATCACAGAGAATTCCATGAAGTTTGTATTTATTGAGAAATGCCAACCAGTTTACTCCATCCTGAAAGAGAAATGCAAGTTTCTCATAGGAATTACAAACTGGCCTCCCTAGCTAAGCTTCCCCTCACAAATCCATTACTGCTAAACTATGACTTTGTTTCCTGCCACCTCAGACTCTCCACATAAAGCATTCCCAAAAATGCAGTTACAGGTGTACATAACTATTCCTCCTGAGTATATATAATAAAGAGACTTCCATAAATGCTTCCACTCCAGCTCGCTCACTCAAATCAGAGGGGGATAAATGGAGAACCCCTAACAAATGCCGAACACAACAGCCAAACCAGGCCCTTCAGCTGAGGTGCCCCAATCAACTTCAGTAAAGCACAGCCCACTAGGCCTTCCTTGAGAAAAAAACAGCAGAACTGAGAATTCAACATGAAAAGTTTTCCTTTCTTTTTGAAGAATTCAGTAGTTTCCTTACTTAACTCCCTTGAATAAGTATGTACTGTTTCAGATAAAGGAGAAAACATGAACTTCTGCTCTTCCATAGTACTCTATCAGATTATGCTATTCTTCTAGAAGAAAAGTGAATTCTAAGTTGTTACCTGCTGATATTTTCTGAGCTCTGCTTTGATTGGTACTGGAATTTTGTAGTTTTCCAGTTTTTTTCCATCCAGCAATTGCTCCAGGAAGTGCCGTTCTTTAGCTTTCATTCGGATTAATTCTTCAGACATGTTTGGTGGATCGGGAATGCCAGCCTAGAGTAATATTTTTGAACAAGCAACTGAGGCCAGAGTACTATAATCTCACACAAACGGTGTTAAGTAAAACATAACACTAGCTTAGACCTTTTAAAAAAATGGAAAGGATCTGCAATCTTTTCAATTCTATAGCACAAAGTTTTGTGTTATATTTGCTTGATTCCTTGAAGATCAATTTCTCTGGAGTTTTATGAGGCACAAAACACGTTTTGTCCCAAAGGAAACAATGAAAAATTTTGTAAGCTTGCATACAAGAGTGGAGATCCTGGAGCTGCTCCACTTTAGAATCTCACCAATTGGCTAGAAAAGACTGTTAGAAAAGCTCCGGGGGGAAAAAAAAGTATCATACAAACAAGTCAAATAAGTAAGAGGGCATCCAAAATACAACAACCCAATAAAGCTAAGTGCCTGTACGTAACATTGTTTGACACAAGGCTGTAACACCAAAAACCTTGATCTACAACTCGTTCCAGATTATAATGCAATGACTTACGTAGATAAATGCAAGACTTGCATCTTTTGAAAATGCTGATCTCCAAGTGGAAGCTGCTTTTCAATAGCAGTTGTCAGAATTGGGTCTTGATAAATAATACTCTCAATATATGCTTCACGTTAAGCTAGACATAGGTGACCCTTGGGATCGCAGCCTCACTACCGTGGCAGTGTAATCTGATAGCCATATGATCTGATCTCCACGTGACAGAGATACTTCCAGAAATACAGCCATAGAAGTGGATTAGGTAATCAGACAAACTTTGCTGGCTCATTTATAACACTAGTATCCTTACACAATGAAAATATGTTCCTTCTTTCTCACACCGTTATGACAAGGAACCTATAGAAATTAAGCTATTTAAGTACTTAAGCTAGTTACAGATTATAATACGCATGCCCCCACGCACGCTAGTACTTTTTTGGGGGGAATGCAATCAACAAGATTACATCAAGGAAACAATGCCAAGCCTACAAAATTCCTGGCAGTCAGCTCCTTATTTACATGCAACATTCCAAGTTTATTTATATATTTCTTAAACTGAGAGTACTGTGCAGTATGAAAGAGTGCCAGTCATGCAGGAGAAAGGACTTTAAAACTGTAGGACAAATGCATTTCAGGAAGGCTGAATGTCTCTCTTGCATTTGAAGGTTACTATGGTGCTCTATAAAGCTGTCTCAGTGCATCTGAAACGATCTCCACTGGCAGCGTAGGAGTCAGGAACAGAATCCTCTGCTCTGAGGACAAGAGATAAATCTAACAAGAGTGACATTAGTATTAAGGCCGTTGTTGATACTAATGTCAGGAGGACTAAGCTATAAGAACATACAGATATCCAAGTATGTTTAGGTTTGTAGTTGTCTCATACTCCGATTCTCTTCTATTCAGAGTACTTTAAAGTTAAAACTGCATGGATCCCACAGGATTCCACATAAAAAAAGGCCACTGTTAGGAATGGCATTAGAATGAATAGCATCGCACTAGCAGATTTCACTTAGAAATTCAGTGTTTCACTTTCAGTAACTTATGGTGCAAGCACATAGAAAAAGCAGTTTAAGGGAGGCTGCTAGTTATCAAAAGCTCTGTCATGCTAAATAAAAACAGAGGTAGGAGATGCTAAATCCCTTAAATCCAAAGTTTTTCATTAAAAACACACAAAGAAGTTCGGAACTGTCTTCTATTACCATCTACTGGTGAAAACAGGTTACGCACAAGCCTTGTACCCTTTGAAGTGCAGGACTAGAAAGTGTGTGAATTATGCAAGCTGTAAGAGGCATGAAAGGCTTTGTAGTTTTCCAAAGGGCCAGGATTATGTTATGTAAGAACATACTCATTTTAACACTTTTTCCATTACTGCCATCTCCTTTTAAGTTCCTTTTTAAGTGTACTTATTTGCATGCATTTCTCCTGGTCAGACACACAACAAGCTTACTCAGGAAGAACACACACACACACAACCTCTTAAGAATTTTAAGGGAAGACACTGGTTGGGCAAGAGCATCATTAAGCACAAACTAGTGATTATACGTTCTACCTTCACATACACAATTGAATTAAACTATGTTTAGAATAAGAGCTTTATTCTAGCATTAATTTAGAAAACTGACAGAAGGCCCAATTTTCCTTCTTTTAAGTAGAAAGGTTCTGTCTTCAGTTACCTGATATGGACCAAACAGCTACCAAAACAAGAGTTAATTATTCGGCAGTTTAAGAGACAGAAACTTCAGCTTTGTCCAAATTGAGGACAGAGGGGTTCACAGGTTCACTGCACTCACAACATTAGCTTACCTCAAGAGGCATTAGCCTAATCAGGGTTGCAAAGCACTGAGTGGCCATGAAACGCACACTGTCGGTCTGGTCACTCATCCTGCCCAAGACGGGAACCACCAGAAGAACGATATATGGAACAATTCCAACATCCAACTGTTCCATTACACCTGGATTAGTTATTATTAAGGAAGTTTTTGTTTAACTGGTTCAGGATTGTCTGACATAGGTATATACCTATCGGGCGTGAAATTGGCCAGTTAAGCTATTAATGCATTACACTGAGATAAGCAAGATTTATACTACCAAACCAATGGGAAAAGTTAGTTTTGCCTACCCAGTTGCATGGTCCTCCCCGCTTCCTTTATCAGAAATGCTTATTTATGGTGAGTGAATTCCAGTTTGAAAACACTCACACCTGCTTTACTTTCTCCCTTTCAGTTGTTTCATTTCTGTCTGAGGATTCCAAGTTTAATCTCAAGTTAATCGCTGCCATTTTTGACCGCAAAGACTTAAGAAGGCTATACAGGTGCTCCCCCCACTCAGCCCAGTCTTTACCTGTTCGAGACTTACTGCCAACATAAGAGTAAAAAATAATTTTAACAACAAAAAGTTAAATTACATGGCAGAAATACATTAGAATCCATAACTTCATTTCCATTCACCTCAGTAACACACCTGTCTGGAGACAGGGAGCAAGTGCCTCTAACTGAGGTAGGACCAGATGAATCCACTCACAGGAAAAAACTTCTTAGAATTGAATGCCCTGTCTATGTGCTAATGGAGTCCAAGTTTGCACATCTGAAAAATGTTTATGCTAGCTTCAGTAATGATATAAAGTTATTTTCCTACAGTACATTCACTTTCTTTGAGAAGCCCATTAATTACTGACCTTAGTGCATTTTTGTGACAGTAAATATTTGTTGTTTTTGAATTTTAGTGGCTTTCAATTTAATTCATTTTTATCTTGTTTTCATAGAGTACAAAGTGGAAAAAAAAATCTGCATTCTCCCCAACAAAACCTAAGAGATGCAATGGAAATTAAAGTTCTTTATATTCTTTGCTTACAGGAGGAAAATCCCCCAACATTTTGCTTTATTTACACTTCTGCTATTCTGCGAGCTGGAGCCCCCTTCTTCCCCAAGTTATATAGAAGAAAACAAGTTTCTGCATTTGTGAAGACTCAAGAAAGGATACATGCAAGGGCTTCAATTGCACCCTCTTGCTTGGTGTTGTCATCTATTGCTCCCAGCCATGGCAGAACTTTTTCTAGGAAAATATTCATTGTTTCCATGGTAGCTATTTTGCTCATCACACCTACACAACGAGCAGCCATGTGTCTCACTGCAGTGCTGGGATGTTGAAGGCACATGTAAAGATGAGGCAAATGCTGAATTAACTGAATAGAAGAGGGTAGGAGGGAAAAATGGTTATTATCTGCTATAAACAAATTACTGAATCATTTTGAAGTATTGTTTAAGTTTCTATTGTCTCCCAAGAAATACAAAATATCTCCTGAACAAGATACAGTTATTTAAGACTGAAAAAAAATGTTTCGGAATTAAAGACAAGTTACTGTAAGCTTCTGATATGCTTAATTCTTTGATCAAGAATGATTCCTCAATACCTCCATTCCTCAAAAATTCAGCATGTAATAACATGCTTAAGGTTTTAGTTTAAATGCAAATCAAACATATCCTCCATAATTATTTCAGACTGCATAAGTGCTAGGTATTCAGAATGGTTTTTTTATAAGGACATAATTGCTTAAACCCAAATATGAAATACTTTAAAATAATTCCTTCCAGTAATGAAGTTTATCCTAGGCTCTTTTCACTTAAGTTCAGGCAGAGGAATTATCCATGTTGGGAGTTTATTAGCTCTGGCTGATAAGTGGGATGAGACTAAGTTACATCCACACTGCAGGTGTTAGCTTGCTGCTACACGTGGCTTACTCTACAACCCATATAAGCAAATACAGAGTTTAAGAATCCATAGGACACAGCAAGTAATAGCTTTGAAACACCTAGGAACTGCTGAAGAAAAAAAGGCTACATTTTCAGCTGTTAAAACTAGGATACAAGTCTTGAAGCACAGACAGTCTATCAAGTGTAAAAAGAAAGTAAAGCTTGATCAAAGTTAGGCAAAGTCATCACTCCCCTAGCCCTCAAAGATCTAAAAATCAGGGAACACACTGAAGCATTTCGTAAGAAAACTGCTTTGGTTTATGATTACCAGAGGATGAAGTTGAAAATCCATTGAAGCTGCTGTTGTTTCAAACACCTGCAAAGAATTCACAAGCTCCTGGGCAGGAGCATCTCCTTTTTCCAGTAAAGACTTTCGATCTGTTAGGACAAACATATACTCAGTTTAAGATAAACATAATACCACTAGCCCTCCGAAGCCCCAGCTCAGTCAGAAATGCAATTACCAAAATTGTTTATGTGAATGTTGTTCCGTAATGAACCAACCATAGCATCCCAGAGATGTGGCAATCCTGTTGCCATTTCAGCACCAAAGTGTTTAGCTATAGTTGATAAGGCAAACTCAGCTCCTCTCCTCTGCACAACATACGGTTTCTGAGCCTAGAATTCAATAACAGAGTAGTGACATCAGACAGGCTTTCAAACAAGTTTCATCTATTAAACAAATAGACAACATCAGCAAGTTTCTAAACACTAGCCTATAATATTTGGTAGGTGTGCTGTCAGATTTATATCAAAAGTCATCTACAGAAACAAGCATTCTTGTAGTCACAAGTCAGCCCCAAGAACACTGCCTAAGCCCAAAACTGGAAGCTGGCTCTGGAATTTACAGTGAGGGTAAACATTTACATGGATTTATACAGAAATATTCATACCCTGTACTAAATGTAAAATAAATAATGCAAAAGTATTTCATTTTCTGTAATGACACTTGGCAGATTCTAAACAAGTTGTAATCATTAACTAGCCTATGCTGCTTGCCTCATGGAATTTAATCTGAATGCAATTCTTAAAAATCCTGAAGAGCTGCAATGTTGCCGACTGCAATTAATTTGAACACCAACAAAGATGGGAGAGAGACAACAAAAATACTGACGTAAGCTTTGGAACTTTACCTCATCAAGTTCAGTGGGAATACTCCCAGTACTGCCAGCAGGAAGATCTGCAATTGGGGCTTTTGGAGCTTTTGGAGTAGGACCTCGTCGACTTGTGATGGCAAAAGCAGCTTTCTGGTGTCTGTACAGTGTAATTATTCCCCTGTGCTTAGTAACTGTATGGTGCATCCCATCTTTATCAGAGTTGGGCCCTGAGAGAAGAGAGAAGTTGACAATCAACAGCACAGTTTAGGATGTAAGGAGAAGTCACTGCCACCTACAAATCATTTGCAGATCTTAATTTGCTTTACAAACAGTAGATAAGTGGTCATTGTTCTCAAGGGTAGAGCAGAGTTACCTTAAGAGTACACTATAGGTGTGGCAAAAAAAAAAAGATATAACCGTGCAAATTACCACATGAATCCCAATTAAGGGGGAAACAATAAAATTTTAGTTAAATGATACCCTCCTGCATAAGCTTTACAGAAAACAGCATATGTTCAAACATTGAAATGAACTTCGATTTGTTTAAAAAAGTTCAAAACTTCTGCAGTAAAATAAATACAGATGCCATCAGCATCTTTCAAAATGCACTTGTTAATATTTCTCCATTTAAGATAGCCATTAGGCTCCACAGTGTGCAGCAACAAGTACCTGAATAAAATACAGTCAATACTAAAGAATCAATTACAGACATTATAAAACACTTCGAAAGCAACACTCATACAAATACTCACTTAACAGTTCAGAGACAAGCACAGATATATTTTCAGAAGTCTGACAGTAAAACAACATACCTTTTGAATTTTCATGTCCGCCCTGAGGCTGTGCAGGACATGCTGCTAATGGGGTAAGATGTGGATCCACGCAGAGGGAGTTACAAAGATTTTTTACAATTTTTGAGTTGGGGCAGGGACACCTTAGGGTGCACTGCTGAAGTAGCTTAGCTATACAGGAAGCCACATAGTTTTGTACCAGCGTATTCTCTTCTTTTTTAATAGCTTCCATTAAGGGTTTTATAACAGGATTTAACTTTTCTGGAAGTTGCTGCAAGTTCACAACTGCACATGCTGCAAAAGTATGGACTCGCAGATGCAACACTTGCCATTCTTGATTTGTTTCATTAACAGTCATCTGCACTTGCTGTCGCTTGCTATCCAGCTGCTGCAGAACTTTAGGGCTTACAGTAAAGGATGTTGTCACTTCATTGAAAACAGAAGTAACCTAAAAAAAGAAAGTTACAAGACTTTCATTTATGGTAAAAACCAGATATCCTCTAGACGCTGCAGTTTGCACAGCAGAACATGAGTCACTTCCGCCAGGTATTTCCATCTTTTCCCTGCAAGTAATGGGAACGCAGTTTCTGGAATCTTGTATTGCAGTTCCATGGGAGAATGGGACATACCACAAGCATTTCAAGCCCAGCCTTGCAAAGTGTTAAAAGGAGATTTATTTTGCCCTATAGCCACACAATAAAATCACATATATGCTGGTTTATCAGATAAGCACCAGATAGTTAAAAAACACTCTACTAGTCAAGCAGAATAGAAAGGATGTGCAAGGTCCTGCACACGCAAAAATACAGTAACTGCAGAACTTGCTCTAGTCTTCTCCTTACCTCCACCCCAAAACGGGTGGACTGCTGCTACTCAAATCTGTTAAAGAAAACAGTTCAAAAGCAACATGGTATCAGGAATCATTGAATTTACTCCAACAACAGGATACATGGGTTCTCAGGTAAGATGGCAACTTTTGAGAAGATTAGTGTGAATTTTTACTTACCTTTTAGTTTAAATGCTCAGGCCAAGTCTTTCTACTATCAGAAGCCAACTTACAAGCTGCACAGATACAGTACTAGTCTATTAGAGCAAACACGGCAACCTGCACACACAAATTTTTCCTTCAAACTCTGATTTGATAATGAATTTGTCCTTGTGACACGCTACAAGCAAATAATCCAATTTAGCTCAAAATTACTGTGACATCAGATACCAGGTGACTTTACAAATTGAGTAAATTACCATCTGCAATACTTAATTCATTACTGAATTAAAATTTGGTTGTCTAAGAATCAGTGATAATGTTCTGAACAACTCACAGGAAACCAGAAGTACTACATTTCCCAGAGATCCAAATTCCATATGACTAGCAATATTTTAGAGGAAAAAAAATGTTTTTTTTAAATAATTGTATTGAAGGTGTATCTCAAGGTGAGACTTAAGACTTGAGAGAAGGGTAGACATGCCTCTACTTACCAGCTCATTCGCTTGGTCTATCGTAAACACACTAGAGTTTACTCTGTTCCCAATGTCAATGTGTGCGTCAGCAAAGAGTGAGATGAGCTGTTTACATTCATTCTGCATTCGTGTAAAAGGAACAGCAATTTCGTCGTAGTAGAGGTGCTCAGAAAGGACTCCAAGTAAACGAGGTTGCACACAAATGGCCACAGTTTTACACTCCTAAACAGAAAGACACACAATTGATTTTTCTTAGTTATCACAGCATTGCTGTTGTTCACGTTGCAGTTCAACAGTGGGCTCTAGCAACTGAAACAGTTTCTAGAAGGGCCATGAATTTCAATCAAGAATAGTCTGAACAAAACCTTCCGTCTACCCCCAGCAGTCATAGTGAACAAGAGGATAAACAGCCACAAAAACAGGAAATGTCTTAGACAAGTACAACATTCATCTTGAATAGATATATCTTAGAGAGAAATGTGAACATTTAACAATGCAGTTCTGACAGCTGGCTTTCAGCTAGTAAACAGGAATTTGTTCTTCCATTGTATCACCATTAAGTTTTCTATTTTGATATATAAATACCATTTTATCTTTTCTAATGAAATTGTATTTCAATCTAAACTAGCAGATGACAAAGTATGGATTAAGTTAGTAAGTCAAATTTATTTTTGCTGCAAAAAAAGCATCCTACCTTTTGCAAGGCTGCCCACTCACAGATTACTAATGCAACACTAATCCTCTGTAAGGCAGATTTAGAATTCAAATGGAAGAGCAGTAGCTGAGCTAGTGATTCAGCTGGCTTTATTTCTTGAGTAACAGTATTTACACCTGGGTCACAAATACAGCAGCAAAGTGCTCCCAGCAACCTGACAAAAGGAGAACACTATTACTCCAACATTGCAACTACTCAATAGATAATGATTCAAAATAAAGATACCAAAAAACTCCATAATTAGATTTTTAGCAAAAACAGTTTAACAGTAAACATATTTATTTTAAATATATTTTTTTCAAATTTCCAGTAAACTGACTTTGCTGCCATCATCCGGGCTCGCATGACAACATAATCCCTGGTTGTTGAGTCTTCTGCAATGCTCTCTGCTCCCGCAATATATTCCTGAATCACTTCCTTGTTCTGGGTTTGACCTTGACGCAGCTTAGTGCTTGCCTTCTCCTACGGCATAGATTTTAGAGGTTTAAAGTGAATGTGTTTATAAGAAAAGAAATTCAATAACATTTTAAGTAGCCATCAAACCCTGCAAAGATTGGCTGAACGCAGACTGTTTCTTAGCTAATGGATTTTTACAAGTAGTGAACCTTTATAAATAACCTAGCCTCTAATATTACTCCATTGTCCTATTAAACATATGATGTGGTTCTTAAATCTTGAATTGTTTCCTCAACATGCAGCTGACAAAAGTTCAGCATCATCTCATAAATAAAACGATGTGAGATTTAACACTGTTCTTTAAACAGAAGTTACTGTAGCTAAGCAACCACCTAGACAACTTGTAAAAGGGTCTACAAGGAGCACACTATATAAAACTGAATTCCCCTGAATAACTTGCCATAAAGGTAACAAAACTTCTGTTTTCTATGGACTTCACATACACACACACACACACACACACACACACACACACTTGAGAAGCAGCCACACCACTCCTCTCAAACCCCTTCAGAAGAAGTCTTTCTACATTAGTGCATAGTTAATCAGTTCCTGCTTTCCCCAGAAGAGTCTGGGAGGTCATATTCCACTTACTTTTGATCTGGTTTTCACTTCTAACAACATGTTTAAGTCAATAGGCAAATGAGAAGGCTGCATCATTAAGCAGAGCCAGGCTCCCATCCATGGGCAAGCAGCTGCAACCACGTACTGCACAGAGGCCTTGTTTAACAGTTCCAGCCATACCTGAGAAGAAACGTATTAGAAGCCATAGCAAGTCTGTGGTTTACACAACAGGACAGACATGGTGATCAAATGAACCATCCTACTCCCTCCTAGTTTATGCTAAAAGCATCTCATAGGCAGACCACAAAATAAACATGAATAGACTAAAAAAAGGATGCAAAAATGGTAGAGATGTAAGTGATAAGCCAAAAATTACCTTGTGAATAAGATCCAGAATTTCTTGATTGCTTTCTAGGATACAAAACTGAAAAATGTGTCTCAGCATGTCTTGCAGAATTGGAGTTAGCCAGGTTGAAAAGCTCTGAAACAAGGATATAATAATTGAGAATATTCTTATACACATCATAACACAACACTAGTAACTACTCCTTACCTGGTCTTGGGTAGACAGCAGAGTGAATAATGTTTCCAGCGCTGCTTTTCGCACAGAAGATATTGTGTGATGTAAGAAGGGCCACACACGTGGAACCAAAACTGTGAGGGACTGCTGGATACTGGGACATGAAGAGGCACAGGGGTAGCAAGAAGGAGAAAACATAATGGTCCAACATCAGCTATAAAATCTTATTCAAAAGGAAGTCTCCTTAAAAGCATCATTGCTTATACTAGGTGATTTTCAATCAGGTATGAAGTTCTAATGTACATGAACTTATACATGAACAACTTCTTTTAATAGAGGAAGAGACAACGCACCTATCTTCGGTACAGACACTTTGAGTTCACCACATAAATTATGAAAAATATAATAACATTCTAGCACGTAATTCCTTTAGTTTGACAGAGCACCAAGTAAAGAGGAAACTGAGATAGTCTTCAAATTGAAATAAGTTCTGAAAAGCTAACAATTATTGCCCTGAGCAATTAAGGCTTTATCTGCTACAACAGAAGGACTGAAAATAGGAATAAATAGGGAAGATTTGCCTTAAAAAAAAGGGGCAAAAAGAATTCCCTATCATACATACTGAAGGCTTGAAAATATCTTCCCTCTGGTTTCCTCAGCGAACATTCCAGTAATTTTGACAGATTTCTTCCTCCTCCCCCTCTTTCCCCCATTCTTGTTGGATCAGAAGTCAGCTTAATTCAATCTGTTGTTTACCCTCATCAGTCAGACTGACCGGCCGCACTATTGACTTTAAGTCTGCAGCTTTCTTTGGTACTGTTCCAGGAGCAGTTTTCCACAGGTACAGGCAATTCGTTCTGAAGGGAGCAGTTTCATCACTTGTCAAACTCCACTCAAGTAGGGGACAAATTAAACAGTCTGTGGACAGGACTACCATGTAATTGGGCATTTCAGTAAAGGATATTGTCCCCAACACAAAGCCACATATAAGCAATACCTATTACTTTTTGCTTATTTTATTGACTACTACTAACTCAGTGGAAGCAAAAATATTGTCTTAACTTTCACTCTGAGCAGGAGCTAGAATAAAATGAAAGTGTTGATAAGCAACAAGCACTTATTTGGCCTGTGGCTTGAAAGCAATTCTATTACTCCAATTCTTAAATATCTTGACAGTCAAATCAGCAATACTAATCAAATCAGTTACCTGCATTTTCGGACCTGAGGATATGTCAGAAGGGAAGAAAGAAGGATCATGATACTGTTTGTAGAAGCTGTCAAGTCATCCAACTCCAGAAGGGCATCCCACAACGTATTAAGAATAAAGGGCACCTAGACAGACAAGTACAAGAGGTTATGGTATAAAACAGAAAAAAAGCGCTCAGTATAAGTGCTGTCTTTCACATTAAAAGTGAACTTGTCAATTGGAATTTATGGAAAACAATTCATTCACCTTCTGAGACTGAAGGTGAACCAGGCTTTCCACTACGGGGACTAAAGATGCTGCAGCAACAGCTCGGACATCATCATCCAGATCCTGGAGGCCCTCAATTATTGCAGGCAAAACTTTAGGCAATAAAGTATCGATCATATCCTGTCAAAAATGATCAAGAATATTTTTTAAAGAAATGTACAGTAAGCCAAACAATCAAGATGTCTGTAACAAAACCTGTTATACAAGAAACTACAGCCCAACAACACAGTTCGAATATTCAAAGTTACCAGTTGTGAAATAAAACCTACAGCTAAATTTTAATGACGTTTAACTTACTGTAAAACTGAAAACAAAGCCTAATATTTGCAGAATACAGTGAACAGACCAAACCTCTTGTAGCATTTAGCTATGTCAACACAGCACATAAGTATGATCATAACCAGATATGCGCAGTCTGCTTTCATCTGAGTAGCTGTTACAAAAGTTATAACAATACAATAACCCTGCTATATACCTGCAGATTTCTGCAACTCGGATATAAAGATGCATTCACACATCTTAACCCACATGAGACTGCAGTGCAAGATTGCCTTGGTCACGTCTAACCGCTGTGCAGCCTCATTTTTGACTTGAGCTTTCTGTTCTGTTTTTTGAGCTTGCTATTCCAAAGGTCTCCACAGCTTATCACAAGGCTTGTTACCTGACGCACTGCCAAGGCATACTTGATTCCCAGAAGACCACCATGTCTCACTTCCCACTGTTCCTGTGTGAGCAGCTTCAGGAGAACATCCACAGTTTTATGAACTCCCGTCTCATTCATATGTTTCAATACAACTCCCAAAGTCTGTGCGCAGGTTTCACGTACAGGTGCTACCACCTAGGATACAACAAACAATGAAACGGGTATTTCTGTATGAAACCTCACTTAGAAGTAAACCCCTGAGTGGAACTGCTATGCAGGATGGAAAGCTGTTTATCAGCTACTTTGTAATAAGCATCTGCCCGTTACAGCGGGCACATGCAGTAAAGCAGTAGCACTATACACAGCTTAGCCCATCTGTTGCAAAGTTATTTCCCACAGAAATCTGCTCATCTCTCCAGAGTCACTTACTTCATCTGACACAAAGTCTCCAAATCTGTCTAATGCAAACACACAGAGAAGTCTAATAACCAAGTCTTCTAGCCATTCCTGATGCTGCTGAATCATCTGTAAAGACAGAAGTTGAATAACCTGACTGTATTTATTCAGAAAGGACTTGCTTTAGCTAAATTCAAATTAAAGAAATCACAATGCATATTTAAATTGATTGAATATCATCTTCTGCTGCATAAATGGCCAATGCAGAGGTGACTGAACTACTCAGACATTATTTGCTCTTCTCGGCTGGCTTCCCAGATAATCATTCCCTTTGAAAGATCACTTTTAATGAACAAAACTTTCAACATGTTAGGGATTTCATACATGTCAAAGAGCTACAAGTGGCATGTAGCAGGCAGGCCAGTTTTGAAGCTAACCTGAAGCGAATACTCTCTTTCCATAAGTAGTGAAGAAATGGATTAGAGTACCTTATACCTATAACGTGTTATTTAACTACTGCACAATCTCTAAGGAATACAGCTCCACATGGAAGCTAAAAGAGAAAAGCTTGTGTCTGGTCCATTACGGAAAGTAGGCTGAAATGGCTGACTATCGCTCTGGTAAATATATCTCCTCATCCTTCTATACTGTCTGTATCATAAGCTCCCACAAGGCAGCTTTGTAGCTGCAATAATCACATCTAGTACTGGAGATAAGAGCCTGTCTGTCCTTTCCAGCTGCTTTTACAGTAGTGAAGTCAGTATGAACTGAAATCCACTTCCATATGAAATTTTACTGTTAGAAAATTAAGTATCAGTCTCCATGTATTTAAAAGGATAAATATTTTTTCAGGAGTTACACACTTCTTGCAAGACAATAGTAAACTGATGGAATCAGCTTAGTATTTAAGTGATAGTATCAGACAGTCCAAGACATTTTGGCTGAATCCAGAGTTAAAAAAAACTTACATTGTAGAATGTGTTTCAGTACACCCTCAGCATAACCTGAAACTATTACTTTCTAGTAGGGAAGGAATTGTATATAAATATACAATTTATATTATTAATAACTCTTTATATGTAGCTTGTTTTTGTAGGCACGTTCAAGAAGAATTTAGCACGTCATGTAGTTATGTAGTCCACATACTTTGGCCAGACCAATCTCTTCACATGTGACTCCCTTTAAAACACCCACCTTTTCCAGAGCTTCAGTATTTTAAGTTAGGTTCAGAAAAGAACAATTCAGAACCATATTGTGGCTACAGAACAAGTAATTTACCTCTTCTAAAGAGCTGTCTCCTATTTTACCACCGCTTTTACCATGAGCTTTAAGTATCTCTCTTAGCCCAGTACCTGCACCATGTCGAACCTAGAAAAGTGAAAAGGATTAAAAATAATCAAGTGTTTAGAAATAGAGGATTAAAAAACACATTGGGTAGACTAAAAGCACTACAAGCAATTCAAAATATCAATGCTGCTTTATTTTCTTAATGTACACAGTTTCAAGTTAGTGGTACTTCATAAATTTACAAGGAAAGTAGTATTTTACTAGATCAAAAGCTATACTTGGAAAACAATTTTTTTTGATACTAGATCTGTAGAATACTTATACAGAAAGGAAAGTTTAAGGACAAAAGATATCAAGAACTGCTTCCACTTTTCAGTGCAGAAGATACCACTATCATACGTGCGATAAAGTAGCTCACTGCATTATAAAACACTAGTTCTCACAAACAGATCTGTTAACGTGGGCTATTACGTCTCACAGAGACGAAAATGTGTAAAAACATAAATCCTGTAATTAAACCACCAAAAGGGCAAAACTGCAGGAGATGGACAGACCTCTCCAACAGTTAGAGAAGATGCCTCTTTTTGCACATGAGCAGTTTCTTATGGAGACCCCAAAAGGGATCACATGATGCTAGAAATTTTCAGACAGGCCAGAACTCCTAATTAAATCTCTAAAGTATGAGCACCAATCCACAGTGTCCCCCCTATTTGAAGTAAAGCTAAAATACAAGTACCGAACACAAACTTCAAAACGAAGAGAGTCTTCCTCTGAATCCAAAGTGTGCTTGAGCACCAGAAATGAATACACAGAATGAATTCTCTGGCTTGAGAGGCAAAGATCATTCTGTTTCCTCTAGCTCTATTACTGGCCATGACAGCTTGCACCAATCCCACAGCTAAATGAGACACTCTGGCAGCCAGCTTTAGACCTTGGCAATTTTTGACTTTGACAGAAGGGATGGGCACAAGAGGCTGCTCTGAGGCAAATTATTTCTAGTAAGTTTACAAGCTAAAGGAAAACCATCTTCTTCCCACTAGACCTTGTATTTCTTAATCAGAGCTCAGTATTTAAGGGCAGTTGCAGAACAAGTTCCTGAGAATTAAATTCTGCATAGCTCACATGTATATGCAAACCTGCCTTCCTTTGGCTAGATATTTAAAAAAACAAACTAATTATCAGAAGTGAACAAATTATAGGAGGTAAAAAAATAAAGCCACTAATCTCTATATGTTTCTTAAACATAAGCAGATGAATGCAGTAAGGAAAATTAACATATTGTTGGACTTCAAAGAACATCAGTGGATGTGCCAAAGGTGTACTTATTTCTGGTACTTTTGCTATCATACTAGAAGCAACTGGCTAAACAAGAACAGCCTGTACAACAGCTACATTAAGAGTTGTAAAAGATAAGGAGAAAACAGTTGAACACACATTCAAGCAAAATATACACTGTATTAGCTATAAAGTGTACTTCATATACAACATAATTTTCATTTTTAGAACCTCACAATAAGCCACCCTACACAGTCTCAAATGAGAGGCTGGTAGGTTCTCCAAGAATCATGCTATCTCAGATGAAGGACAACTGTATAAAAGCACACACTTCTCCATATGCACAATTGAGTGGCTGCTGGTACAAGCTTAAAGAGGCCAATAAAACCCACAGAATCCAGTCTTAAAATCTTCATCACTCATAACACACATTTGTTTATACAGAGATTGCTTATGAGCTAGTTCTAGCTGACAAAATGTTCCTTTTCTGGCCTGTAAACTTTTGAGCCTCTGTAAACGCAAAACAGCAGCAGGAAAGACAATTATGTAAAGGAAATGTCAATTGCAGGATTCACCTCACTAGAATTTAGCTACCTATAAGCTATAGCCAAGTAGCCTCAACTAGTCTCCCAGGCTGCCTCAAGACATGACAAGAGGCCACCACAAGGCAATCCTATAAACATGTATTTTCAGGTAGTTTAACCAGTTTTTCACCCAGAACATACCGTAATAATGATTCTATATTAATCTGCTTCCTCAATTAAGATGTATATAGGCAAGTATACCAGCAAGGCTTTGAAAAAGCCTGCATCCCTCAAGGCAAGGGGACAAGGCTAGTACTAGTTCAGATGGAACGACGTGCCTCGTGAATATAACTACCCTTTTTTATGGGCCCAAAATAACTGTGCTTGCTGCATATGATCTATCTCTGTGCTTCCAAGTTTAAGGTCAGCCTAAGTCCAGCCAACTTGGTATCACTGAACCTGTGATATAAATATGCCAAAGAGTGATATACTAGGTGTTAACATTTAATCTTTGAAAGCATAGACTTTAAATTAATATTTGTTGGCAATAGTTACTTCCATCTGCTGCTGCTCAAGGGAAGCCTATTGTCAGCTACTTAATCTTTTCTTCCCCTAGGACAGATATCAAAGTGGGTAGAATAGGAGGATTGAATAAAAGGCTGAGCAGGACAGTTTTCAAATCTTGAAAATAAAGTCATCAAAAGCAATCAGATGTATAGCTTCTGCAACTGATATTTAACACGCTTCTTCGGCTACAAATCATTTCTCCTCTTTCATAAGAGAAGAAAACTTAGTGAGTCATTTTTCCTCTTTTCTAACTTAACATTAAACAAACGTCACTGTTCTCAGCACACTCACACACTGCTCTTCCAGCTCTTGACAAATTCAACCCATTAATTGCTTAATCCTATCAGTTGTAGATTCATATCCTTTTATCTTCCTCAAATTTCAATATTTCCAAAACGCTCATTTATGTTCACTGCTACCAAGATCCTTGCCACTGTCTACTTGCATAGACACTGTGCATTTCTGTTTCCCCTTTAAATGAATCTTAAAAAACCTCTGAAGTCAGATTTGTCTTAACTATGTAAAGCTGTGACTGGTATAATTCCTGATATCTATCAAAGTGTTCTTAAATACTATAGATTTCATACTTCTGTTTAAATCTACTCTGGATAATTTCTTTTCTATCCTTAATTACACCATAAAATACTGCACAAGTCTTACCTCCCAGGATGGGTTAAAGAGATCATTGCACACCTCTTCACAAAAGCTTTCCAGAGGCCATTCATTTGCCTAGATTTACATTCAAAGCACAAGTATGAGATTAATGGATCAGGGAAAAACTACTTAATTGCATGCTAATTAAATAAACAAACATAACAAAGACTTCCAAAAGCTTGATTATGCAGGTCTGCCCAGTAACAAATTAAAGTGAAGTAACTTGTTCCACACTTCAGAAAGCTTGCTGATTGGCACCGGAACTTGAACAAGGTTTATGAGGTTTGTTGGTTGTGTAGCCTCTTCCCTATCCTAATTTTGATGTTCTGGAAGTCCACCTCCCTTCAGGGATCATACTTGAGCTAAGCAAAACTCCACATCCTTCCCTTCTTTATCAGCTTTGCTTTTAAAAGGGCAGCATCAGCAAATCCTACTTGGAAATCATACAGCACAAGCAAATTGGGTCACTTTGATCTAGTAATAAACACCATCCCTATTAAAATGCATTCCATGTGCCTGAAAACCAAGAGGAGCATATCCAACAGCCTGAGATTTCCTGTGAGGAAAATGACAGAGCTGCAGACAGGAAATTAGTAAAGACACCAACTTCAGGAACCTCACACCACCACAGAGACAAGGCAAGGTATTTAAAAGGCTAGCAGCCACCAGCCAGCTCAGCCTGCCCTTATCAATCTCTCACAAGTTCACTTCCAAATCAATGTTTCATAAAGAAAGATTTCGTTACTAAGCTATGTTTAAAAAAGTCTTTTTGGAAGATATTTTGTAAATTCTTGTCTATAAAAAGTAACTTCTATGGACCAGCTGTATTCTATTATAAACTGAAAATCTGAAATCTTTTAAGAAATCTTAGTGAAGCAACTGCGAGTTTTTCACCACAGTGTTTAGATCATCGGTTAAAGGCAAAATTTAATTCTAAATCAAGATTTAATAGGTTAAATAAAGGTTAAATAAAACAATATATGTGAACATGCCTGTAGAATTTATGAATGTGATCTCATTTTCTTTACCTGATTAGCACAGTTTTATGGTTTACTATCCAAAGATACATACATTTAAGATTAATACTAGTCTGACACATGTAATCTGCCTGCTCAGATTTATTTGGGTGAAATTGCTACAAATGGGTTATAGATGCATTTTCTCTCAGTGCTTTTTCCACCTGAAGCACATTTGTTCCATTACATACAAAACAAAAAAAAAGTGTCATGGACATTATTTACACCTTCACTTCTCATAATACAAGTAAGGAATAAATCAATCAGGTTCAGAATAACTGGGACTGTAAAGCAATTGAGTAAAGCAATCCTATCACACATACCCTTAACATTAGGTGATATTATGATCATATATACCCTTAACAATACCAGACAGGGCATCATACCTCCTCTGGAGCATTTTCTACCAATGTTCTCGAATCTGTGGCAGGTTGGTTGATGACAACACTTGCAACTTTTCTTCTCTTTTCTTCTGGTTCCCCATCAGTGCTATCATTACTAAAAAGGAACAAATGCAAGTTTATGAACTGAAAGTATATTTTAAAGGAAATAATTACATCTACAAATGAAGTTTCAGGAACAATAACATGTGTCAGAAATAGAAAAACAAGTTTGATTAATGCTTCTGAAATACATAGTTTCAGTAGATGTTCTAAGTAACAAAACTCAGTGAGATCATCCCAAATTTGCTTTCTTTCCCCACCTTCCCCGCCCCAAACATGCCAAAATCCACAGAAAGACAGACAAGTCATCATTAAAAATTAGTTCATTGCTCACTTGAAGTGTAGCAGGCACAGTGACAGGTCATTATGAAATAGCAAAGAGGGAAACACCATACACAGAAAAGGTATACCTGCAAATTTTAATCACCTTCATAAATCCCCCATTTTCATGTGGTTTTCATGTGGTATTTTCAAGTCAAATACAACAAGACAAAACAAACTTCTAAGAGCCTCCCACTACTTCAGACTCCTACAATGTCAAGTCCTTAAGTCTTTGCTACAAGTATGGCACAAGTGTTTTGCCATCAGTGCAATTAACATGTAAAAAGACTACGACACAAAGACTGTAGGAAGTTTTTCCCAGACAAATCAAACTATAGTCCTTGCTTAACAGAAAGAATATAATAGTAAACTGTTTTACCTCTTCTCATTGGCTTCCACTGCATCTCTAGATCTTTGCTTTGCAAACAGCTTAGCCATTCTTTTGGCTTTGTTCTTTTGTCTACTGCTCATACCAGCTCGAAACTCCGAGTCAATTAACTCTGCAGCCTGAAGAGTCTAGAAGAGAAATCACTCCTTGTCAATTCTTCTTACAACGAAGGTTCTTAAAGAAAACAAACAAGCCTACAGCACTCTGAACATCCCCAACTAACCCTCCATTATTTGAAATTCAGACCAGCAGTTTAAGACTAAATGTGACCAATGTACAACCATGGTGTTTAAGAGTACAGTAAGCCAAACGCACCATATTTAAAGTTGAGCATTATACTTAGAATATAAGGAATTGCAAATATAGAAGTTCAAATAAAGCCCTACTATTCTATTGTGGACAAATGGCCCAAGGTTTTACCTACAGGTTGTTTGTTAACAAGTGAAACTGAAGAAGGAGAATAATCCAAATCTTCATCATTGAAGAGGTCTTCAGTATTCATCCCAATTGCAGCACCCATATCAAGGCCAAGTTTCTTTTGTAACAGTTTCCTCTGTCGCGCTATCCTTTCTTTAGGATCAATTTCACCTTAAAAGTTGAAAATGTGTGTCAGACTTTCAACACATATTTCAATGAGCAAATCCTCGATAACGATATAACAAAGCCAAAAGCTGCATGGAGTTAAACTGTATTTGGATAATGCACAACTAAAGTGTTATGGCTTTTGTGCATCTCCAAGGAAGGAGATTCTACAAAGTCTCCGGGCAAATTGTTCCGGTGCTTTTATCCTCACAATAAAGTACTCTCACGCTTCATGCAGTACTCTGTATTTATTAATATAGATGTAATTATATATAATATATAAATAACCTCCCCACACAACTCTTTCCTTAAAGATTCTTGTCAGATGCATAGGACCTAACTACCTCCTCTCCTTTTACCCAGACTAGAAACATGCAAAAGCAATGAAAACTGAGGCATAAACACATTTTCCTCAGGTACTGTTCAAAACCTAATCCTCCAACTTGACATGTCAGATAAGGCTCATTTAGGAAGTTAAGATCATGGCAGCTGCACACAAGAATAACATGGGGCTTAAATGAACACCTGAAGTACTTAGCACCTCAGTTTTGGGTGCGTGTAAGAAGAGGATTTCAGTGTCCTAACAGGATAAACTTGCCAAGTGAGTTTGCAACATATAAACCAGAACCTGTAGCTTACAGGTCTGTCTGATTTCACACTGTTCTCATGTGTGATACTGAAACCAATCAAAGCTTTAAGCCACTAATGCCTTTGAAACTTGACTTTCAAAGGGCTACTAAAAAACAATTAAGAGAATCAATTCCTATCCTAATATGCACTGAAATTCTTAATAGAAATTCATAAATAGGTAACCAACATTGACAGAAATTTTAGGTATACATCATGTTTGAGATATGTCAATAACCTACTTTTTTTGTTCAGTATTTAAGTGGCATATAAGGAAATACCAACAGCTTCCACTCCCTAGAATATTTTACTTTCCTTGTACAAGCTTTTTTTATAAAAATGTGCCAAAAACTAAATCTACAAATTCATTATGTCACTTGCTTTATACATCCACTCATACTGGGAAATTACTTAAAGGGAAGCAGCTAGAAAATGCAGAAAGAGAACAGCCTATGTACATTTACTCCCACCACGTTAAACCCCTCCCCCCCCACACACACCAAGAACTAAACCTGTAGCTCCTTTTTGTTCAAATGATTTATAGTACCATGTGTTGTGAAGCACTGATGCAAATACCACACCTACAAACAACTGAAGTGTCATATTCCACCTAACTGATGCCTGAAAAGGTGGGATTTCATTAGAAAATGAGATTTGTAGAATTAACTAGCCTAAAAGATGGCAAGCAAAAGAATGTTACTGCAGCTTAACGGGCAGGACACCAGCAGAATGGCAGCTGCTCCTTTCCGCGCTAGCAAACTCCTGCGCACCCTGCACAGCAGGAATCACACCCAGGGAACAAATGAATCAAAGCTAGCAAGTCAGAGTGGCTTCTCATCTACAGCACCATTTCATTTGGTGCAGAAACTACAAGGCAGACTGGAAGCTGCCCAGAGCAGCAGGGTAAGAAAAGAATAAGAATCTTGTAATGTAAAATAATTCAACGTCATTTTATGGCTAACCCAATTCTCTCCACTAAAGAGCTCCAGAAAGCTACCAGATAAGTCACTTGAAGCAAGACATACCACGCACAGAATGCATATTCTACATTTCCTATGATCCAAAGACCACACTGCAAGCACTCTGACAGAGAAGCACAAGATCTTGTAATAGAAACCATAATTTATCAAGTACCAGTGACATTCTATGATCTGAGAAAAAAGATCATTCTCTTTCCTGCTAGGACACTGGAAACACCAAGCACCTACAAAAGCGCCCAAATGCCACAGCTATGAGCACTAGAGAAAAGCCTGGACTATGCTGTAAACAAGGCCAGCAGTCACTGTTTGGATGAAAACGAAACAGCAACCACTGCATTCTGTCCAGCAATTGAATGCAAGTCCTATAAAGAGTTATTAACGACTATAAAGCATCACAGCATGCACTGATTTTTTTTTAAATATGCGACAGTCCAACCTTAAAAGCTTTACCACAGTTTTTTTGGTGCCACTCTATATTAGAAAGCCGCAGGCCTTTTGAAAACCCACATCCTAGTAATTATATTTAGAAACATAATTTTAATTAAGTGATGTATTGTTCCTAAACATCTAAAAATAAGGCTACAGAAATGCTACAGCAGCCTTTGACACTGCTTTTATTGATTCCCTTCTTTAGGTTTCGTATACACACACTAATTCCAACAGCAAAATAAAGCTAATCTCTATCTTACCATTAAGACTTGCAGAGAAAGCTAGGCACCATAATTCAACTCCTCTAACTTAAGAAAGAAAACATAAACCAGTTAGAGTATGTTTCCTTCCTGCTATTTCCTTATGTACCACAAAGTCATGGATGACCAAGACACGTAATAGGGCCAACAAACTTTTCCAGAACACTAGCTTTTCTCATCTGCAAGCCAATTACAAAAACATACCTGATTTATCATCTTGGACCTCAAACTCTGCCCCAGCAGATCCGAGAAGGGATGCACCGTGTTTTAGCAAGCGACATATATCAAATCTGTCAAAACGTAACCGATCAGTTGAAGGTGAATCTTCCATTGGACTTTCTGAGCCTGGTTCTAGACAGACAATGAAAATAATATTAATGAAAGTGTGATGAAATTTGTTTTCAGGCAAAGAGTAGGCAGAAGAGAAAGATTAGGAGGAAAAAAAATTCTCTTCCAAAGAGAATGATCAGACATACAGTATTCTGAAACCCAGAATTCAAATGCTTCACAAAAAAAGTGAAAAAGGCATTTAATTGAGAAAATATATTTTTAAAAATATTAAACACATCTGCTCTGTACGTATATATGGCCAGCTTGCAGTTTGAGCCATACCACTCACAAACAACTCAAGTGAGTATCATGCCTACACTATGTCACATGACAACGTGAGGCATCCCTGGTATGGAAGCTGGAGAGAAGTCTTAGCTTTGGGTATGGGAAGAAGCCAGCTACTAGTCCTCGATAGCGTCTGGTTCAGCAGAACTTCTCAGATACAGGTGCAGATACAGCAGTTAATACTAATCTCAGAAAAGAGTTGCTGCTCACAAGGCATCTATCGTGTTCTTGTGAATTCACTTCCAAAGCACTCTTTCACTCACTCAAATTTGAATGGCAAATATATGAGAATTAGACAGTTAAAAACAACCACTGTGCTTGATGACTGATGCCTCTATGGTTGCCTCTATTCTCCCATATAGAGAGAAAGTTTTAGAGGCAATCCTGGGAATGACAAACCAGTGAATGAAATTTCCGTCCTTGGAAGGATGGTGGAGTCTATAAATGAAGTTACTGAGTTCATGGATAAACACAATTTACTGGAAAAGCATCAGCACTGCTTACAGAAAAAACCTCTAACTGGACTATCAGTATTCTCAAAAAAATACATGTGGAGGGAGTGGATAAAACAGGAATGTGTATGTATAGAACAACATGACTAAAGTTCGCACAGATGTATTTACACATATAATATATACACACATACAAAAATATGCAACTTGCAAGAACCTTTGGCAGAATTTCATACCACAAACTGAAGTTAAATTACCATGCAATTGGGAAAAAGCTATGGACTCAATGCTACTTGAGCAGCACGCAGGAACAGTGGGACATCGTTGTCACTTCCAGATGACTAGAGTCAGGAATCAATGCTAGAACCAGCTCTATCCCATGTCCTTAGCTACAAGAAAGATTTCACTGTGCACACTCTTCCCACTATTAAGCATATTAATTATACTAAACTTTCAGATAACCAAAAGTCTCAGTGGCAGCAAGGAACCAAGAATCTCAGAATTGAGTGATTAGCACAGACAGCAGATAAAACTGCAGCGTTAGGAACCTAATCCATGCCTGCACAATGAATTCACAACTGACAGTTAACACTCTATAAAGATCTTGAAGGTTCTTTGGACAGTTTTCTGTATTCACCAGCTTATTGTGCAGTGACAGCCAAAACAGTTGAATATATCTTGAGCTTCATCAGGAAGGACACTAAAAATGAGAAAGTATCTCATTTTGCTACAATATATAAATACCAGTACTTCAGATGCTGGTGCACTATGTGTAGTTCTTTAGTACGCATCTCAAGGAAGGCAGGAGTGGGATCAAGTAATAAAGCGAATGAGAAGACGGAATAGCTGCCTTGTGAGGAGCAATTAAGGAGGCTACAATTCTTCAGCTTGGACAGGACAAAGTTGGAGGGCAAAAATATAATGAAAGACTACAAAAATCATCAAGGTAAAGACAGAAATAGCAAGTTTTATAGTACTAGAAGCAGGAGACAATGAATGAAACAAGTATGAGATCAGCTTAATAGACAAGGGAATTTCTTAGCTAAAACCTAAAAAAAAAGCCCAAAAAATAAAAAACAGATACATGACTTCCTGGATCCTGTGCCATAGAAGGCTGTGAATGCAGACAGTATCTTTAGGTTCAAGAGAATTGAACAAGAATCATGGATAACACGAGTTAAGCGGCAGTAGGGCTCTATCCTCCCAACATCCCTCATGCAAATATTTCAGATGCAGAGTAAAATAGGCAGAACAGACTGCAGCAAGTGACCATTAGACAGATGGTAGGAGTTGGAAAACAGAATACAAGATAAAACTGTTTAAAAATTACAAAAATTGGTTCAAAGTTTGATTGCTTCACTAATTATTCAAGTGAAAGAACAAAAATTTCTAAGGGAACAGAGCATATATGTGAGATTCTTAAGAGAAGCAAAGGTCAGGCACATTGCTCTAACTGAATACAAACATCTAAAGCCAAAAAGGTTTACTGCAATCAACACATCTACTGCTCACAAAATTCAAATGGTACAGTTCCCTTGAGAAGTCCTTAGACACAAGCAACTCTACATAATTTAAGCACCTTGTTTTGATCTTGGAGTTGGATTCCACTCAGGTACATTTTTCACTATTGCTTCAACAGCCTGGCCAGCTGCAATACGAGTATCCCAGTTGGTACTTCTTAAATATACCAGCACCTTTAAAGAGAGGTTGCACAATGAATTAGGTCTTTAAAAAAATAAATAAATGAAGTACTTGTAGAACCATCTACAAACTGTTACACACTATATAAAATACACTTAATACTACGGATCAAGTCAATTACAAAATACAGAAAAAACCCTCAGGAATATGAAGGGAACACGAGCTTTTCATTCACCCTTGCAACAGCCGGACAGTAACAACTTTTAAGATGACTTATGCCCCAGTCAAATTCAGCAAAACCTTCCTTTTTAAGATACAGGCTATTTCCTCCAAGCATTCAGCTAAACCTGAAACTGTTTTTTGAACACTTCCTTTTAGAAAGCAAAAGATTAATAGACCCAAAAACTTTGAAGTAATTTTATCCAAGAAGAGGGACAACACGGGTCACCTTTAGCAACGAAGGCTTCTCTAAACTAATTTAGTTCTACACCTTGAACCAGGAAAAACTGTTTCTTTCACTGAGAGTGGTTTGTTATTCATGACTTCCTGGCCACTCTCTTGATAGCACCAATCAAGAGAGGTGCGGTGAGGGCACCTGTTCAATAAGAACAGAATTGAGGTCACTCGGTCATTTCCAGCTGTCAGACATGAACTATTTTTGGTGGCTTTACTGGGCTTGGCCAGATGCAAGTCTCAAACTAACAGAAATCCATTTCTATTTCCCAGCCCTTTTAAAGGCATGCAGCCCCCTATAATTTTAGTCCTACGTCATACATGCAATGATATTTCAAGGCAGAAGCAGAACTTTTAAGAGGCAGCAGGCTTAACAGAAGCAACCTCCTAGTTTCAGTCATCTGTTTTCAGAGAATATTGCAAAAAACTACACAATTTTTGCCTCTTCTTCCCACAGGACACACCCCATAAAACGAGTTTTACTCTCACTGTTAATGAGATGAAAGCATGTGAAAAAAAGAACAAAAGGATGCTTACTTTAGATAAGAGATTGTTCAGTTCATGAGGATGCAGTTTCACTACTTCCCCAAGTTGCTGTGCAGCTGCTTTTCTCGTTACTGGCGTCGTACCGGTGTCCAGTAGAATAAAGAGACGATCAAGCCTAAATATGATTTAAAAAGCTATTTACAGCTCAGCTTCCTGTTTCTATTAATATATACCCTGATTTTTCCAGTTTACTTCATTTAAATGAAAGAAGCATTTGCCTGAAAATGGTCAATATACAGACTGAGAAACATTTGATTTTCTATTGGGAAGTTTGCCTATTTTAAAAACACAACGAAACAAAGAAATTAACACACGAAAAAGTTAGAAAGATTGCTTTAAAACAAATCTGCAAAGTACAGGAAAATAAGTGAAAGGCGCCCCAATTTTGTCAAGCTATGACACTTCCAATCTTGAAAAACATTTGACTGTAAGCAGTTTTCAACAGCCAGTTCTGTCCAACAAGAAAAACAGAGCTCTCAACTCCTTCTCTTATTGTGAGCTGTCATTTCTTTTGAAGACACCCTGTGAGCTGTAACACAACACTCTGCTTTTATAGAATGACACAAATTCTTACTTTTCACCTATTTTTCCTCAGCTCCCTGGAGTATACAAGACCAACAGAGTTGTTTTATTTATAGATTTGAAATAAATTTGATACTTCTGTCTTCCTATGAAATGTGGAAATTCAGTCAGTGGATCAGCATGCACAGTAGCACTGGTTTAGCATGCACAGTAACATCGGATTAGCTAAAAAACACCCAGATAGTCTATTTTCAAAACAGACAGCTTTCCTTTGGAATTGCTGCACAAGAAAGCAAGCAAAGAATTCCTTTTATTTTCTCTCTCTCTCTCTCCCCCCCCTCCCTCTCCCTTCCTCTCTCTCTCCCCTAAATCAGGCTATCCAGATAACTAAATCAATGATAAAAGACATCTTTCATTACTATTTACAAAGTTCCTACTTTATCCATTAGTTTCTGGGCATTATGGAGAACGAGTGAATACCATTCTCAAACCTGCCCAGGTAGTGCAACCAGATTGTACTTTCTAGCCTTAAACTTAAAAATTTTAGTGTAAAAATTTTACAGTAGTAGATGAAGGTGGAATTAATGGAGCAATGAAGCTCACCCAGGGCAATTAAACAAATTGAGGTTATAGATAATCTGACAGCTCCTCTTCCTGACAGAAAGACACTTTAGGTTTGAATACATGAAAGGGAAAAATATTTTTCATGCTAATCTACTACCATTACTTACTTGTCAAAGTTGTATTTAACTAATTTCCGAAATGCAATGCCCTTTCTCTTACATCTTTGCATTTTGTATTTTCTTAGACATTTAAACCGTACTTATTTCTGAGAGTTTCTGCAACAGGACCTCAAAGGAATAGCTGTGCTATACAGGCAAGGCAAAATGCTGCAGAAATACAGATATTTATAAAATTCATACCTTCTCAAAACTGCAGATATCAGGCTAAATATTCATTAAATACATGGTTTCTAACTTCAGCTCAATGTAGGATTTTTAACCTTTCTGACATTTTCCAGTTTTACATTTTAATTTCTCTAAACAAAACTGAAGATCCAATTGCTATGACTTGCTTTGAAACTTGCATTAAATATAAAAAAAAAAGCCGAACACATCTAATCTAGTGATTTTGTGGAAGTCAGGAAGTGAATAAAAAAGCTTTATAAATTCAGGTTTTCAAAATCTCTAACACTGCACTAGTTAGGAAGAATAAACCAGTTACTTCCAAACTTGGTCACTACTTGCCAATATTTTCCTCAACAAATTTCTAACAGCAACACGATTTAAAGCACTCAGTGTTACTCAATACAAAATACATTAGCTTGTAGAGCTACCAGAGCTTGCCTTAACACACTTCTCATACTTAAACTCACCCTTTTCAATCTTCATCTTTCAATAAAATATTCTTGTTTCATATCCTCAAAGGGCTTGCCAGGCCATGCTCCTCATTCCTTTAACTATTGTAAAATCTCTGATAGTTTCCATCTCCAAATTGAAGCAGAAGGTGCAGTTTAAACCACTTCCTCTGCTAGGGCTCATGTGTCAAAACAGGAGGAAACCACTATAATGACCCACCCTCAAAACACTTAAGTTTAATTCCAGTGTTAGTTACAAAACTAGTTATCTGCTCCTATAATCTCCAACTTGTGATGCTCTATTACCTAAAAATAGAGAAGAGTAACTGCTATCGGCCTCCCAGGCATTCAACGTGCACTTACAGTGCTGTAAGTATAGCACAACGTGGCTCACACAGCTCAAATGTAAGACAGAACTCAGCATCATTATGGCATGTAAACAGTGAAGAGTTCAGTAAAACAGATGAAATTTACATTACTTTCAGAAAGGGTTCCACATAGACTATAAAAACTGCTCTAAACACACTCTAAACATAGGTAGTCGTGAGAAAAACACAGATCACTCAGAGAAAGAAAAAAATCTAAAACAAAACCAGGAGAGATGTATGCATTTCTATGAAATAACTCAAATACTAATGAATGCTAAATGGAATAGATCTCCAAGATAGTTCTCTAGCACATCAACTCTGCTGTAATTAGTTGAATCTCAAATTAAAAATATAAAATCTTTAAATTAACTCATAAGCAGCAGTTTAGGCAATACTGCCACCATCCAATCCACAGTTACCTACATCTCACTGATGGGAAAGCAAACTTACCTACCTCCACATGAACTCATGCTGCATGAGCTCATTGCAAAACATTTTTATCATTTGAAAAGCCCGGTGTTTCTAATCAGTGCATTTTGCTGAAGTATAATCTGCAGGAAAGAACCTGGAGCAGCAATTCAAGACTTTAAATTCTTAGGACCAGTTCATATGCACTGCATCCAAATGAAGCATTTTCTTTTACGAAAACCCACATGAACTTTTATACCAGCAGAATTCATTAGAGATTTTTCTCACATAGAGCACTAATTCAAGTGTTTAAAAACAGGCATCTAGTAGCTTTTGAGATACTTTAGAATGAGTCATCCACACGGGTTGGTAGACATGATACAGGATATACAGAAGATCCTTGTCCTCCTGAAGTGGATGGGACACTCTATTACCTAAGCGGGCACAAGGCACTTAGATCAGGCAAGGGAATCTTCCTCAAGCAGATTCTTCCACCTCTTGGTTGCTGTCACTCTAAAAGACTTTCTCTAGTAGTCCTCTGACAAGGATTTGAACTGCTTTTTACCAGAATAGTTAGGTCAAGAAGGGCACAAATCACCTCTCTAATCAACACCATTATGCAGAATAACTAAATGAAATATATGCATCATCAACTAATGCAGTTTTGCAACTAAACTTTGAACTTTATCATTTCTTCCTCCCCAATCACTGAACACATCTGTTGCTCCTTGCAGTCTCTGCTTTCTGCTCAGTTTTCTATTGGCCCTGGGAAGAAGTAACAGCCCCGGGGGCACCAGATGCATTAAGCCAATTTCATTCTTTGTGTTAATCCTCAATTCCCCACTGCCTAAACTTGTGTCTCCAAGAGGAGATACTCTCCATTAGGATGGCCATCTACCCTCTTTAAACCTATGCTTACAGCACTATGCTGACAGTGGAAGGGCATGGATTTGAGAGTCCTTCAATTAAAGAAATATTAGTGAGGGGGGAAAAAAGACAAAAAAAGGCAGGAAATCTAATGATGAGGCCAATGAGGCCAAGATACAGAGCCCTGCAAATGCTACCTCCAAAAATGTTTTGAAGGAAAATGCATGCAACAAACCTAGAAAGTACAAAAAGGACAGTAAACTGATCACTCTGGACTCTTCAGCTATATCTGTACTGATAAGTTCAGCATGCCAGGGAGCAGTCCCATACAGTGAAAACCAACCAGTACATGATAGCTCACGTGTAGGATAGCACACAGTCCAAGCCATCAGTAAAAAGCCAGGTATAAAAATCCCTGGTGGGGTGGTCCTGGGAATGCTCTAACCAGAACTGTCTCCAAACTGCTAGGTGGGACCTGACAAAAGGTTACCCTCTTTAAGAGTTAATGGTATAAATCACATTCTAGGACACAGCCCAGTCACTTTCTCAGTATGGTAATAGCTTTAAAAGAAAATCAAGAAACTTCATTAAACAACAATTTAGATGAGGCAGGGGTTTTGGAGATGACATCACTGTGAAATTGAGCCCAACTTCTAATGTAGATGCCTTAGGATTTCTGTTGACCTGACAGTCCTTTGTTCAGATCAGTGTTTCATCATTTGGTCAAATACCAACTTTGTCAGCTTCATGAATCAAAAAAAAAAAAAACAAACACCTACTAAAAAGAATTAAAACATTAAATACTCAAACTTGGCAATATACAATTGGCAAGGAATAGAAAAAAAATCCTTGAATAGATTTCAGAACAAACACAAGAATATCCACAGAGAATGGACTGTGATTTTACTTCCTGTAAGTGGGAAATTAGGGAATATTTAGTTACGAAGATAGGACTATGGACATGAGAAATCCTTGTTTCCCACAGAACACTGAATTAAGCAAGCTCGGTCAAACAGGCCACTATCACACCCCCCACATGCCACTGTCCTCCACCAAGAAAGTTCAATACCAGGAATGAGGAACATAGTTACCGATCTGACATGGTAACAGAGGGACCCATTCAACAAGAGAACTGCAACCACCAATACATAATAGAGTTACACTGACAATGTCATAGATTCTCTTGTTTTCTAACTTTACTACACAACTTCATGTTTTAGAAGACATTAGACTTTTAATGTTTAAAAGACATAAGTCACAAGACAGTGATATGCCTATACACACAAATGTTAGAACTAATATAATTCCATATGGAATGTATATTACATAACATACTCCAATTACAAAACAGTAACGAAGTCTGCATGTGTATCTAGGATCAACAATGGAACACAAATTTCAGCTCAGCTTGCCCACCCTTTCACTTCAAAAGGTTTTTCAGAACTAAATGAAGCACATATAACCAAACATTACAGAAATAAGAAAGAGCACACCCACACAAAATCAAACAGCTGTAAATACACAGCTACAATAGGGAAAAAAAGTGTATCAATGAGCAAAAATGCCTGGCAACCCCTTGTTAAGGGTTACAATTCTTATCAGGGTAGGATTCATAGTTTCAGCTTTCAAGCCAGTCTGATAGGTGTCTTGAGAAGTTGGACAGCTCTATCTCCTGTGACCAGTAGGGTGTTTGTACACATATATATGTACATACAACTCTACCTCCCCGCTCCCAATGACTGTATGAGGACTCCCTCTCCCTAACAGCCCTGGGGAAGGCAGGTCTGCTGTGCAAGTCCTGGAATACTCATCCTCTCCTTTCGGGACAGAACCCCTGCAATCTCATCAGCTAGCGTGCCCTACACTGATGATTAGCAGCAGCAGAAGTATGATACAGACTACAAACACTAGTGGGAAAAAAAAAATGAGAAAAAATGAGAACAAATTCTCAAAAATATGAGAAAGTCATTATTAATGGCTTTGGAGTTCTAACAGCGACACATGAAGTGTCTTCGAAAATAGTTTTTCCTTTAACGATTAGTCATTTTTACATGAAAATTTAGAACAGAAACTGAAAGCTACTACTGATACAATCATTTATTGACACTCAATCATTCTCAGTAATCTCAGAACAATGATTGCTGTAATTTTTAGTAAATTGGTACTATTGTTTTTTTCCCATCTAAAGTATCTCCAAGATTACTAATGAGCCCTTGCATTTATGCACTTAGATCATGTCTTAGTAGCAATGATGCTGAAGCAAAACTCACTTCCCTTCTCATCTTCATTGAGAAGAGTTTATTAGCTGTGCAGACCTATACTCCCATATATACATATATAGAGAAAGTGTTTATGAAGTCAGCTTGTGCAGTCACAGAAAGGAAAAAAAATACACCTTCTTACCTCTCAATACATATTTTTGGAGAGGATGACATTCATTATTTTTAAAGAGTATATATAAAGAAATGAGCATAAAAAATCTATTGCACAGCCTTTTGATATGAGGTACCGTTCTGCTCTTACATGTATTCACTGGTGTAGCATCATAAAAATGTTACATAAGTCTTCTGTCTATAGAACAGCAAAATCTGATAGAATAAGCATATATACATCACGCAAACTAAAGTGTCAGAAGACATTAAGTTGACCTTATTAACAGCAGAACTGCAAACACCCAATCTAGGTTTGGGAGGTTTCTAAGCATTTCTTCTATTTGTTCAAATCTTTCTGAACATACCATGATTTTAACAAAGGCATCAGTTTGCCAAACAATAGAAATTGCACTTTACTAGGAAAGTAGCCACTTGACAATGTAGCTGTTAGAATGCAAAAACACCTCTCCTGTCTTCAGAAATAGATTTTAAATCAGGTTTCAATACAAAACTAACCCCAAGGAAGTTTTTGTTTAATAAATCAGTTAATGAGTGGTGTGCATTCAAAGACTTTCTCTTTGAGAAATATTAAGTTGAATAAATTTTCTCCTCCCTCACTCTACAGTTGCAGAATCACTCAAGGAAAGATGATGCTGGCTCTTTACAACTGTACGAGCTAACTGGAACTATCCAGAGGACAAGTTCAGATCTCTACAATTAAATGGCACTAGTAGAGAACCTAACAGCCACACCCTGTACAAAAAAATGCAGTTTTGCAGTATAGAAGTGTACAAAGCAAGTATCTTTAGAAAGGCTGAAGGGAAAGGATCTTAGAAGTTCTTTGTTCTGAAACAAGATTTACTGATGACAGGTTTTTTTCAGGGCTCCTGCAGTCTACCTGCTGAAAGGTTAACTTGCCAAAAAATGCTGTATAAGTTCAAAATGTCATAAGACACTTTTCACTGCATCTTTTAAGGAAATCTGTCCAAGGTCACATTTATACAGTATCACTTCTGAAAATACCAGAAAGTTTGAAGAGCTCCAGGAATAGCTCAAGTGTTACAGTGTTCTAAAATATCCAATTCCTTCACATGATCTACAGGTGGAACTGAAGCAATTCCCCACCAGTTCAAAGACTCACAAGCATTAGGGCACTTGTATTAAAGCTCCACTTATGCTCAATTGTGTATAGTTTCAAATTTAAACTGTGACACTAAAGCAATGTGTCTCTTGTGATAATGTGACAACTAAAAGAATCCATTTTTTTTTTGTGTTGCATACTGAAGCTTAAGAGTTTTTCTTGTTCAAAATGGAAATTTCTTCTTATACCATTGACAGATGAGAACAAGTGCATTGACACCTTTGCATAAGGTACTAAAGTTTTCCTCTAAAGCAGTGTGATTTCATAAAAATACAAAATCACTGGTAACTAGATTTTAAAGTAGTGTTCACAGCAGCCAACAGTCTCAGAATATAAGCTATTCAGCTATATTTTGATATTCCGGTTAGCCCCCATGCCACATGTAGCTCCGCATAATTATTAAAGCATATTTCCCTGACTGTAGTAAAATTAGAGTATTACTTCATTTTATAAGATGGCTTACACTAGTATTTTAATGTACTTGTTAGCATTATTGATTTCTTACTATTTTTATGTAGAGCTTAGGAAAGAATTCCCCCATATACATGAACAAGTTGATATTAAAGGCCTAATACAGACACAGAGATACTTTGCAGGCACTTCCAAGCCTCTCTAACTAAAGCATCTGCCACTATAAACCTTAAAAGGTATATTACTACCATAAATATTCATTAATAATTGATTTTCATTACATGTGCCTTCATTCTGCTTCAGAGAATGGTGAACTTCTAGCACTATAGCCCCAATATATCACTTCATAAATAGATTTTACTTCTGTTACGGTACTTCAGAAGTACATAGATACTACCCACATGTGACTTGAGGCTAATCTATCGCAAGGTTAATGTGGATTTAGGGTTTCAGCTATTCTGTATGGAAGCCTAACGTGCCCATCTCCCCCAAACACACACACACAGAAGAAAGGTGGTGAGGACTGGCACTCTTTTCTCTGGAGAGCTCCATTTCGATGTGCCCCTGCATGGGGAACGCGGGCAGCCCTGGCACACCCTCCCGCACATGTGTGTAAGCAGATACTACCGAGCGCTGAGGCCGAGCCAGAAGGCAGCGGGCACTTTTCTCCATGAAAGCCACCTTTATTTCTGTCACCTCGCGAGTGGCAGCTCCGAAGCGCAACAGGGCCCTGCTCGCCTCTCCGGGGCGGGGGGTGCCCGGCGAGGCCTCCGGCTCGGCCTCTCCACCACGGCGCGGCCCACAGGGCCGAGGCGCTGGCACAAGCGGGAGGCTGCGGAGCCCCGGGCAGGGCCCCGCCGGGGCCCGACAGGGGGAAGGGGCTCCCGGTTTAGCTTGGCCGGGAGCCCACACGCGGGCGGCGGAGCGCGCAGCCGCCCCGAGCCCCGGCGAGGCGGCCGGGCCCAGGCCCCCGAGCAGCGCGGAGCCCGGGCCCTTCTGCTACCTGCCCGTCCCCCCAGCACCCAGGGCGGCGAGGCCGAGGCCTCGGGGCCGCGCTGCCGCCCTCCTCGCCCGCTCCTACCGACCTGGAGACGGCCATGGCGGCCGCGGCGGGGCCTGGCGGCGGCGCCGTTCTCCCGCCGCGCGCGGGGCCTGGC
>NW_020454217.1:2113974-2167259 GCF_003342845.1 Nothoprocta perdicaria
CGGCGGGCGGCGGCAGCGGTCGGGGTCTGGCTGCCGCCGGGAGAGCGGCGGCGGGGCGGCCGGAGCGGTGCGCGGCCCTCGGAGCGCGGGTTAAAGCCTCGATTCCCCCATCGCCGGGGCGAAGCCCAGTGCCTGGTTTTATACGCGCAGCCATCTTGTATTTATTCCCTTCCTCCATGATAGCCGCTTCCTGATTGGCAAGGGCGCTCGGCCGCAGCCAATAGAAAATGCGCTTCTAAGGGCCGTGAGGGAGGGCACTCAGCGCGCCCGGGCTGAGCAGGAGCGGCCATGGAGGCTGCTGAGCCGGCTGGGGCGGGGGCCGCGGGCCTCCGGCGGGCGATACCACCCTCGCGCGGGGGGGAGGCCGCACGGGAGAGCGCCCCGCTCCTCTTCCCAGAGCACGCAGAGAGGCTCCAGGAGGTGAAGTGTTCGCGCTGTCCTGCCGCTTCTGCCATGGAGGCGGCTTTCCCGTCCGCCAGCCTGGGCCGAGAGGAAGGCTGGGCGCTGCGCGAGCCCCGGCCGCCCTGCGCGGGTGAGGTGAGCTCTTCCTCGGCCTTCGCCGCGCGCGGTGGCGCAGGCGGCGTGGCCGCTGGGCGCCACGGAGACTACAGTTCCCGGCGTGCTCCGCGCGGCACGGAGGCCTGCGCGGGATGGGGCGGGAGGCGCTACTCACGGCGCGGCCTCGCGCCCGCCGAGCGAGCGGCCGTTGGCGCCGCGGCCCCACGCGCCTGTGGGGAGCCGGGGCGCGGCCGAGCCGCTGCCTGCGCAGCGCGGCCCGCTCGCTGCGCCTGCGGGCCGAGCCGCTGCCCGCCGCTCCCTCGTGCCCTGCCGCAGCCCTCGCCTCGCCCCCAGCCCGCCCGAGCTCCTCAGGCCGCCGCGAAGGTCGCCAGTGATGGCGCCCGGCAGCCCCTGTCTCTCCCCACCCGTCGTGCGCAGCTTGTCCGAGTTTTCTCTACCGCGTGGGGGGAATCGCGAACCTCAAGTGCAGGCCCCTCAGGAAATACAAATGGGGATGATGATTGGGAGTATTTGAATAATCATTTAAATTAATGGTCTTAGGGGTGTAAATTTAACTAATGTATACACAACCTTTCACGTGATAGGGAGAGAAGTGTGGAATTTGCATAAATGCATACATGTGCATAATTTTGCATGATACTATAGTTTTAACCCAAGCCCACTGTGGTGCAACCAGTTGTTAGTTTCATACCGGGTTGTTGTGAAGATGTTTCTCTCCCAGCTTTTCTCCTGAATGATGCCAACTCGCTACATAACTAGTAGAGGTGAGCTCAGGTTCAGCTCTGTGTGTGTGTATTCACCTGTTTGCCCCCACCAGCATATGGATATGCCAAATACATACTAGTTCTGTCTGCACGTTCACCATTCCTTTATACCTCTATAACCAAGGCACATGGATACATAATCTGTAACCACACATGGGTGCAGCTTTAACAACAACTGAAATTAATGCCCTAGAATTCAAAGGGGAGAAAGGCTGTTTTGGAAGGCTCAAATAAAGGCTATCTCCATGCGTATCCACACTGGGAAGCAGAATGCTGCCCTGCTGCCTTCCTCTCTGCTGCGGTTAGGAGCTGGAGACCTAACCAGCTGCTACTTCAGAAGCACCAAACTCCAACAGTATGAGCCAGCCCAAGGCTTCCACGTGGCAACATATGGCTAGGGCAAACTGCAGACTCCATTTTCTATGGCTTAAGCAGCTTTTGGCAAAGTTCTAGCCTGTGAGACCCAGATAATGCATCTTCTCCCTGTCATGGCCTTCGTTGAATAACCTCCTTCAGGCAATAGCTGTTGACACCACTTAGTCCTTACAGAAGACCCTCCCGCCCACCTGGCTCCATAACTGGAGATGTGTGGGTAACAAACAAGGCTCTTCCTAAGGCTGGCAGCCCTTGCCCTTTCCCCACAGCAGCGTGGTCTGGGGTTGTCTTGACATGCCTTTTCCCCCATGTTCCGCAGCTTGGAAGATGTTGTGGTGTGCTACAGCTCTTCTGCATTTTTACCCTAGAATCAAACCCATAAGCAGTGAACACGTGCAATAACAGAACAACACTTAGCAGCATTGAAGTCAGTGGCCATACTGTGCAAACTCTGTGCTGTTCAAGGGAGGCAGCGGGCAAATGTGAAACTTTGAAATGTTGTCCAGCCCATCACCATCACGATCCCCTCTTGCTGCCTCCTGTAACAGAGCCTTTGGGCGCTTACTGAAGCGCTCCCACATTTACCCGCACCTTCCTCCCTGCCATCGTGTGACAGGAATGATAACAAGGATGTCTGTCTCGTGGTGCTGCGGGCGCACCCAGAGGTGCGACAGCCAAAGCTGTCCCTGGCTCGGGATCAAGGCACAACGGGTGTCTCCGCCTGTCCCTTTCCCACATGCTTTGGTGCCTGCAGTCTGGCTCCGTGATGGGGAGGAGCAGCAGGGAATTAGGGTTGGGAGCAAGCGGAGAGTGAACGAATGCAGGTTAGGAACTGTTGACAGGGATATACAGCAAACATCCTTGATAATATTTGCTTGTTTGTGTAGCCAGGAATTACCAGCCTTTCTCTCCTGCAGTGAGTGTTATTGAAATGACCCTCAGGTGTTACCTCCAACACCCATGTAATTCTAACATCCTGTTTCTTCTCAGGTTCCTTGAAAACATTTTGTGTGGGGTTTTTTTTTTTTTTTTTTTTTTTTAACAGAACTCAAGGCTGAGTGCTCCTCAGACATGAAATAAAATCTATTTTGGACAAGTCCATAATACTTATATTGTCCGAGTAAAAAAAAAAGTGCAGTGAAAATATTGATGGTGGGTCAGAGCACTGGCTGAAATGGTGATGAACTGCAGTCCAAGCTAAGCAGTCTGCAACAGACAGGAAGAATGATTTATTGCTTAGCAGCAGGCATTCTGCACTGAAGCAAATTCATTTAGGTTTCCCAGCATATATTTCTGTGTTTTCATGTGCCGTTTATGTACAGGAGATCTTTGCTTAATTGTTTACCTATGTCTTCTGCTCAAGCTTTTTCCTACACCCTCTGAAAACTGCTGCTTCTTTATGTCCTTATCTGTTGAGCAGCCCGTAAGTCAATCATCTTTGCACATTGGTTTTTGAGTCATTTTTTCAAGGCATATCTAAACAATCTGTTTCTTTTTGCAACTTTAGAAGAATCCTCCATGCCTCTCTGCTGTGTGCCAGTGTGCTCCCTCAAGCCTGCTCCTACATTAAATAAAAAGTTGCTTTATGATCGTTACTTCTTGCACAGATCTCAATTATTTTTATTTTGATTTTCTCCTTCCATGAACTCTTACTACTCAGCCTGTAGATTTGTAGCCTCTGAAACTTTGTGTCTACAGAGCCTAAGAAAAAATGGTGCAGCCTTCAAGTGCTACAGCTGTGCAAATAATAGATGACAGAGGCAGAGTTTTCTATTAGAAATTATTCTATTAGATTTTTCTTGCCCTGAAAGTTTGCAGGTTTGTGTTGTTTAGGATTATGTCAACCTCTTTTTTTTTTCAGCAGGAGATTAACACTTTATACTGCCAGTATGGAATAAGAGATGGTTTTTGTAGCAGCATGCATATAGTCAAGTGGCTCTTTTATTTCATTTTAAACCCTTTGGAAGTATCATCTAAATAGGAACTAGTCTTAGGAGCTTGTTCCTGCTTAGCAGATTGTTCAAACATCTCCTTTGCTGGTATCTGAATCACTGGCATTATTTTATCTTTATTGGAAGAAATTGTTAGGTGGAAAAAATTGTTCAGAGATAATTTTTTTCATTATAGACTGATGCAGGTCAGTTCAGTTTCTCTGCAACTTGCTCTTAATTATGCCTTCTATTCGGAGGTCTGCAAATTAACCAATTATTAACTATTCTGGCATACTTCAAAATTCTGTTTTATTTTCATGCATTTAACGGTTTGCTCTTCAAGAATTTCTCAAACCTATTTTTATTTTACCTGCTGTAGCTTAGACCCTTTTTTACCAGTGTCAAAAAAAAATGGATTGCTGATGGATATTTTTCTTTAATAATCTTGTCTCTTTCTACTTAGTTAATACTTTTTTTTGTTATTTTGCTTTTTTTTTTTTTTTGTTTAAAGGATTATTTATCTTCAGTCCCCTAGGCTTCATGAGTTTCCATACCAAATGCTGTGGTTTAAATGAGCTCATATTTACCCCAGGGACATTTTGATGAGCTTTGTACCTGTCTCAGAAGCCTCCTTTAAAAGTGGCAACTTTTATGTGGTCTGCCTTGAGAGTTCTTCCCCATGATCAGGGCTGAATGCTGACTGAGACCTCTGGCAGTGCAAAGAGTAACTCAGGAAATATCAGTGAAAACCCATATTCTGAGAGACACAATTAGGGAGAAGCCATTGTCAGCTGCAGCACAGATGAGCAATATCTGTGAAATGTTTCCTGGGCTCCGATTTCTTAGGATCTTGGAGCAGTCTTTCAAGGATCAGGGAGGTTGAACTCACCACCAACCAAATGTCCTTGGAGTTGTTATATTTGTTTCATGACATCTCATTACCTCTGACCTTATTGAATGTAGTACATTCAGTGTAACTTTCCTGAAGAGGCTCTCGATACCATGAGAGTAAGTAGAGAGCACAAACTGGTGCTTCTTTGGTCATCTGTTCCTGAGGACTTTATGTCATTGGGCTCAATGGATGCTGCCACAAGTGGCTCTTTGCCCCTCTCCATTATCTAGGCAGTCTCACTGCATATTCCTAAAATATTCACCTATGTTTCAATTACTTATTACCTATTCTGCATTTTCGGGCTCATATTTTATGTATGTATACATATATAAAAGCAAATGTGCCCAACAAATGCATAAAATAATATTTTGTACTGTTAACCATAACCATGTATTTCTTTAGCATGGTCTGTTATTTCTCTAGGGTTTAGTTCCATGGTATCAAAGTTTTATTTTCTAGCTCAGCTCTCATTTTCCTTCCTATTTTATATTAGACACAGATATGTCTTTCACATTATTGTTATTCTTAGCACATAGGCCTTAGATTTGGGCAGTTTACTGTTCCTGCAGTTCTTCTTAGGCAATGGTGTCAATTATCCATTTCATATAGTTCTTATCTTTTCCAAAAAAGCTTTTCCTGTTTTACAAACTCTTCCTTTTTACTTCTTTCTGAATAATTTTATTAGTAACTACACAGTTTTTGTATGTTAAAAAGGTGACTAAAGAAACAGACATTCACTAAAGGTGGCTTATGAACTCTGAACTGTTATGAGGTTGATAAGTGACTCCTGCAGATAACTGCACCATTATACCACATCTCTCACTGACAGTGGAAAGAATTCCATTTACATACAGAGAAGTGTATATACACTTATATACATAGAGACGTGTATATGTTTTACTCATACATTCATATATGAAAACAAATGCAATATTTCATTCACAGAAAAAAAATGCAGAGAAAAGCCCCTCTCATTATCATAGTTTTGTTTGTTTGTTTGTTTGTTTGAATAGAGATAACAGGCAAAAATGAACCACAGCGGGAAGAATGAAAAAAAAAAGAATGAAAGTAATAAGGTCAGATTCCTTCTATAGATCTACAGGTGTAGATTTACGGGCGTGTGGAAAAATATAGCAAGAAAATAGTTTGAGTAGGAACAAATGATACCAGAAAGATGTTTTTATTCTATTTATTTCTAGTTATACCAGAAATAATTTTCATTAAGATTTAAGCTTGTGTGGCTATAAAGACTTTTTTTTGTTTAATTCTAATAGTCAAATTGTTCTGTGTTCATGAGCTAGGGCAAGAGGGACATTACCCTGTGCAGTAAAAAACTGGTCTATGTAGTTCCAGTGTGCACAAACTGAATAGAAACAGTATAAATAGAAAAGCACCTTTGTCATTGGGGACATAAGGATGTGGAAACACTATAATGCTGAATAAACAGGACCAGAAGTTTCACATCTAGCCCAGCTATTTCCAAAAGCTGCTGCATTATAAAGATAGAAAAGAAGGCTTATCTGTGGCCTTCATCACAAGCTCTAGTATAATTACTGAGCTTAATTTAAATTTAAAAACAAGTTATGAAAACATATCCTTTGTTATCTTTGAACTTTATTAAAACTATTATATTAAATGGTAGAAATCAATTTTTCTTTTGTGAATTAAACTACCGTTTCTCAGAATACGTTTTAGACCTATTGAAATCTTCTGGTATGTAACTTTTGAAACTCAGAATTTACCTTTGTTGTTAAATAGCTCCTCTGTGTTGCAGCTACTAAAATATGCTGCTCTTCCTATTTTGCCTGAACTATAGACAAGGGTGAATCAGCTCTAGCATTTACTTTGCTATGAGTTTGTATTATTTTCTTCTATTTCCTATGTACATCTGCAAACCTTCCAAAAATACACTGACATTTGATTCCCAGATATCAATAACAGCTTGTATTCTCATCTCTTAAAGATGGGTTGATTTTGCTTTGTAGTATTTCTTTCAAAATAAAAGCTCCTCTCAGTTAAAAGGATCATTTAAAGGGTCATTTAAAGAATTGCCTAAGAATCATCTTCATCCATGTCAACTTTTAAGTATATTTGCCTTGAGGGTCTTTCATCTGTCTTTATGGAGCATTAATCGTGAGCATATCTTGTGGAAGAAGATTACTGCTTACAGTGTGAGCCTGCACTGGCTTGCTTACTATGATTATTGTGAAAGTATTTACTTCAAATTTGTATATTGTACTTTGTTTCACTATTTCATAACTGCAAGGTTTATGTTATGAGTCTAGCAGGAGGAACATTATGGTGTATTTTGATTATGCCCCAGAAAGTGTGCAGTATCATGTAGTTGTAATAAACATGCATGTAGTTGTAATAAACAAGTATGGGTTTGATCCACTCCATTTAATTCCTCAAATGATAGGATTCCTGAAATCCAGGCGTAACATAGATTGATCTCCATGTGTGGAATAGAAGCAGTTGCTGAAGCAGTTTCTTATTTGCTGGTCAGATTCTGGAGGGAATTTCCTCAGGATATATGTAGTATTATACTACACACCAACTAGATTTAAAGCTCAAGGGGAAGCTGTAATTAGTTTTAAGTTCCCACATGAATTTATTGCAGGATGGAGGTCAGAGTGCTCCTGTATTCTTTCGATAACTGTTATTTACATCAGCATGGTACTTGCACAGAGCCACAGGCACAGGTTATGAGACCCAGATAAGGCATTACTAGGAACTCGTGCCCTCTTTTCTGCCTTTACACCCAGCCATCTTTCAGCAGCTTTTTTTTCCACACAGGATTTGCACATTTCTTCCCTCACACCGATAACACTATCTCCTGACATTTTCATTTTCGTCTCTTCATTTTTTTCTTTCCACCTTTTTTATTTCTGTCCTTCCCCAGTCATTGTCTTCTCTCACCCAAAGGGAAAAAGAGGAATGTTGTGGCCTGCAGCAAGGTACCTTCCTTACATGGTTCCATTTCTGTCCCTGTTTTTGTTTTTCTGTATAGATTTCATAAGAAAGGGGATCTGCAGGGCTTTTCTTGTTTTGTTCTTTTTTTTTTTTTTTTTTTTTTCCTGTCCACAGAAGACAGTAAAATGTTGTCCACTGATGACTGAAGTGAGTAAAAGCCTGTTCAGAGAGGTTAGTTGATAACAGCATGGAGTTATTGCTCTTTCTATGTACACACAGCTTAAACTGCTGTTCACAACAGTGAGGGTTTCATATGACTTTGTTGAAGCCCCAGATGGGGGTTCACTCCCTTCCAAAGGATGGAGCAGATTCAAAATAACTAAGTTTTTGAAGTATCTGTATGTTTGGACACCTATTTCACACATCTTAAAGTAACTATTTTTCAGGTCACCGAACAGCTACCTCTGGGTTTTCTGTATGTGTCTGTATGTGTTTTCCTTCAAGGCTTCCTCAGCGGCAGCAGCAGGATGTGTGTGCAGTCCCGGTGCTGAGCTCTGTTCACGGTGCTGGGAGGTAGTTACTGACGTGGTGGCTACGCTAGGAGCTGTCTAGAAATTCCATTCACCGGGATGTCTTGACCCTGTTGCAAATCACAGAGTATTCCCAGCTAAGGAATATAACCTCTGTCCTTGCAAACTGCTGGAAGGCTTCAGCGTGGCTGCCAACACGTTAGCAAGCCTGGCCTGCTTTGGGAGATGCCAGACATGCCAGGAAGCAGCTGCATTCCTCCAGCTGCGGCCTAACTAGCACCAAGGAAGCTCCCTCCATGTCACTGGGCCCAAGTGCCAGGCAGCAGTTCCAGGTACATTTAATTTAGTAACATAAACGGAGCTTGGCAAAGCTCGTTTGGCCTGGGGCCTGAGGTGGCTCTTTGCAGTTATTCCTCACTGCAGTGGAGCTTCCAGGCTCCAAACCTAGAGCAGTATGAAAACCCTCACAGCGCCTGTAAGAGCCGAGCCAGAGCTGACGGCCGTGACGCTAGAACCAGAACTAAGGCGCATGACTGGACCCGGCCTATCTCCACGTGGCAATGCGGCATTCCAGGTGCACGGAGCTTCCCAGTGCTGAGGTAACAATGGCTTGAGTGTAGGGTCATTTCAATTCTCTAAACATAATTCAAACCTTAAATCAAAAATATGAAACCCCAGGAGCATCGTTTGGATTTAGACTTTCACAAATGCTTGGTCTTTATTCATTTTATGCACACGTAGTATAAAAACAAAACAAAGACAGATGTAGTGTCAGTCCTTAATTCCTAGCTCTCTGCTAGAAAAAACTTTTTTTTTTTTTTTTAAATAATGTGATATAGTAGCCAGAGTTGCAAATAAAGCATATATAAATAATTCTTAGTGTGTCCCTCACTATTAAAAAAAAACAAAAAACAAGCAATAAGTTAGTCTTTCTTAACATTTAGTGCTTAGTTCCAAAACTGGTTTATATCTAGAGAATTTTATTCCTGAGACCACATAAATGAACCTGCACCCTTCTCACAATCACAGATACAATAGGAAATAAAATGGACTAGCTGATGTGAGAGAGAGAACTATTTATAAAGTGATCAAAGCCTAAGCAAAGGCAACGAGGCATTTGCATTTTGAATCTGTATTCACAGAATTCTTTGATTCCTGGAGATTTTGCATGGGATACAAATTAGCAAGAGTTACTAGATGTTCTACACTTTTGAAACTCTAGTGTTTATTTAGTAGACACAGAACCAGGAATTCAGAAATCTAGCTTTCATGGTGCTAATTAAAAGCCAAAAAAAGTCTATGTGTTCTGGATATCAGCTCTTATTACTGTAGTTGTTAGTACATACTTACCCCGTCTTGCTTTTTGCTTTCCAGCTATGCTGCTTTTCAAGCCGTTTCCTAACTGTATAAGGCCTTGCATATCCAGGCTTGAAATATTAATTTTAATTGTTAATTTTAATGTCATGGTCTAATTTATCCTTATTCACTATGCCACCCCTTTAAAAGTATTTTAATTGATTTAAAAGGTAGAAATTATTAAAATTACAGACTTTTTAAAGTTTACCTGAGTGTTATGTTAATACTATTTTCTGTCCTTTTAATTAAGATTTGGTTTTGCACACAATCGGAGGCAGCTGCTGACATTTATTTAGTCCCTGTTTGTAGCATTTCCTTCTGGAGATCCAGTGGAGTTTCACTCCAGAGGAGAGAGTTCCAATCCATGAATATAAAAGTAATTTACCAGAAGATGTTATTTTCTACTCCGATTAAATTGCTCTGCTGTAAACAAAAGCTTTCAGTAAACGCTACAGAAGGAGAGAGATCCAACTGACAAATAGGGAGACAAATGCACTTACCCTGCAGGCAAAATCCTAGCTAGCTGAGATAAATAAGCTCATCATGTGAGCAACCTCATTGCAGTACGTTGTGGAAAAAAATCTGAAATTCAACTTTATAGGGCTATTCTGAAATATGTATGTTTCATCTATGAGATCAGGAAGAAATAGAGTCAGGATGGGATTTACACATTACTGAAACGCAGGTCTGATATTTAGAATATTTGAAAACCAGGTCTCCTTTGAGTCAGGTCTCAAAGTTCTTAGCAATCTGGATGGAAAAAAAATTCTGCTATGAAAAAAGTGTGTGCCAAGGCCTCTTCAGCTGATGGTACAGAAAAACTAGAGTTAAACTGCAGGGCTACAAAGATCCCACAGACTTGGAACAAAATCAAAAGAGAAAGTAGGATATATAGGATATATACAAGTCATTAGACTTGTATATGGTGGAACAAATTCATCTTACCTATTAGTTGGGCACTCAATCCACTGAAACTTTGTCTCTTGTTAAGATCATTACAAGTTAAAGCATCTGTTTTAAGGATCCCTTTCAAATAGTCAATGCTTCACAACAAAGACACTCATTTTTGCTGGCATTAATTCAAACTAATTCCAGTTAAAGGAGAAAGCTGACAACTATTTAATTAATTTCACAGTAGTTCTATAATCTCAGTGCTATTTCACCTCATGGTGCAGTGTTTTATTGCAAGTTCTGCATCTTGAAATACATACATTTTAAAGAAACTCAAACAAAAGACACAATGACTATCTGTGAGAAAGTTGTTGGCATTAAGGGATAGGTTTCCAATTTCACTAAAAGGAAGGACGACTACTTTCATTCCATGGGTACTGAGACCTTGTCTCCAACTACACTTAACAAAAGCATCTTAATAAATTTTAGAACCAAACACCAGGAGAAGCTAATCTTACAATAGAGAGAAGTTCTCTGCTGTTGAAATTTGCAGTTTTCTAATTTGTTAAAAAAAAAAATGCTGGTCCACATAGAAAGTAAAATGGGAAACTGTAAGTGTAAGCTGAGCAAAGACTGTCCTTTTCATTCAGTTCCAGTTGTAGCGGTCTCTTGGAGGTAAATCATAATGTGTCCTCTCTTCCTCTTCGGGTCCATAATCTAATGGCAAGCCATAATTGTAATCAACCGTTACAACTGGTAGCCTTTTGCCCTGTTCCACCTCTCTTGCAGTTTCACCTTGAAAAGGTTTTCTTTCATAGTCTATTGAACTCTCTTCCTGGTGCACAGATGAAGCTGGATGCATTGAATGTGAAGAATATGGTGCAAATCTGTTTTTCCCTCTATTAAATTCATCTGAAGGATGCATTCTCCTAGTGTCTTCTGGACAACTTGGTCGATTACTGTAATGAGAACAAATATTAGCAATTAAATCCATGGAAAATTAGTTGATTTATTACCATTAGAAACCAAATTTGTAAAACTTTAAAAGAACAGAGATTCAGTTCATCAGCTTTATTTTTTTGCATCCTATAACTGCTGTCTTCTAGATATTACAGCCTTATTTGTATTTATTTTTACTTGCTAGTGATTAAAGTTACAATTCTTTACGTTATGTAATTCTACTAGAAACTGCTTTCTTCCAAGAGTTGTTTCTAATTAAAGTTCCCTATTTACCAAGACTTTCTTTACCTAGGGATCATTTCTGCTCCCAAGCCCATGTTTTCATTCCTGCGAAGGATACGCACTAGTCGCTGTCTGCTACACAGTGCAGTAAAGGTGAGTAAACCAACTTATGAAACCTGGTATTTACCTGTAACTTCTGCTAAAGTCCTCATTATCAGGCCCATAATCTCTGTGAAGTGAAGGGGATGAGGAGAAATGAGATTGTGATACATTTTCATGAGATGAAAAAGACTGACTTCTGAAAATAATGAAAAGAGTCACATGTTAAGAAGAGTATACCTGTTCGCAGACTTTTAAAAACCATAAATATGCTAATTATGAGATGAAAAACTTTTAAATTAATCATTAAAATTTTAATACTAAAAGTTGAACGTTAGTGTAATACCTCAAAATAGTTAAGCCTCAGTATAATGATATAATATTTCAACTGTATGAAATGAATTAAATCAGACTTTACTAGCCTAGTTTCTGAAACACCTTGTTGTTTTCTGAATTACAGAAAATATCTTGAAAGTTAATATTGGAAACTACTACTGCTACTAAGTCCAAAAAGTTTGCTAATAAGCAATATAAATATTTTGGAGAATATGAAAAGCTAGTTCAAAAAGGAAAGGATTTTTAACAAGTGATTAATTTATACAATAAATAAGTGAAATTCAAACTTCCATGTAGCATTACTGTTTATCACAGTTTGCCCTCCCCTATCTTGAAGGTTGCTTTTAAAATGTAAGTTTCTCTGCACAACAAAGCAGGACAAAGGGTATGTTTCAAGGTAATGCTAAAGAGGTAAAGAAAAAAACATATGCTTAAATTAAAAACTCAACCTTCTAAACAACAAATGCTGTCTGTGGCAATACAGGTCAAATCCTTCCATAATCAGAATTTAAAAAGTTAATTGATCATTCAGACATGATCTGAAAAATAAATTTATTTCAAATTAATATATTCAAGAAGAGTAATCCTCAGCAGTTCTAAGTTAAACTTCAAATTTGAAGCTTATCTTCTTGTAAGACTTACAAATGCTAAGGATTACACTTTTATTCTCTTAACTCTCATCTTAGAGCCCAAGGATACTTTACCTGTCTGAACACCATTCATGTGGCAAGCCATCATGAGCTGGATGATTATGAAAAGATCTCAGCCTTTGTCCATGCCCTTTATTTGCGTAATCAAAATCTTTTAATGGAGTCTGTTCCTGTAAGTCATCATAAGATTCTTGGTCATGGAAAGATCTGTGTCTTGGTCCAGGACCCTTATTATCATAATCTTTTAGTTGCATCTCTGTTTGTAAGTCACTGCAAGGTTGGTGATCATGAAAAGGTCTCAATCTCTGGCCACGGCCCCGGTTTACAAATTCAAAATCTCCCACTTGCATCTGGGGCTGTAAATCATCATGGGGCTGATAGTCGTGCAAGGGTCTCAGTCTTTGACCAGGGCCTTTGTTGACAAAATCTACCTCTTTTAACTGCATCTGGTTCTGAAATTCATTGTGAGACTGGTGGTCATGGAAGGGTCTTCGCCTCTGACCACGGCCCCTGCTACCAAAATCATAATCCTTTGATTGCACATCTTCCTGCAAATCACTTTGAGGTGGGTGGTCAGGAAAAGATCTCTGCCTTTGTCCTCGGCCCCTGTTAAATTCAAAGTCCCTTGACTGTCTCTCTGCCTGTAAATCATCATGAAACTGGTGACCATGAAAAGGTCTCAGTCGTTGTCCAGGGCCCTTGTTACTGAATTCTGAGTCCTTGAGCTGCAGGTCTTCTTGGTAATCATCATAAAGCTGGTGATTGGGAAAGGGTCTGCGCCTCTGTCCGGGTCCCCTATTGTAGTCCCAATTCCTCATCTGCATTGGTGCTCGTAAATCATCCTGAGACTGGTGATCATGAAATGGTCTTCGTCTTTGTCCAGGTCCCTTATTAATGAAATCAAAATCTCTCAACTGTATCTGTCCTTGCAAATCACTGTGTGAGTGGTCATCATAAATTCTTAATCTTTTTCCAGGCCTGTAAAGAATTTTCCATCATAAATAGACCATCTATACTTCTAAGTGTCACATGTTATTAATAAAAACAAGCTTCTTTAACTAAGAATTGAAAGACATCGTAAGTAAAATATATGGGTATCAAAGAACCCAAAGATTCCCCTAAGATTACAAAGTTTTCAAAAAGTGGCACAGTAGAAACTGTGTCAAACATTAAATTGTAATTCCACAATCACAATATCGGTTTAAAAAAATGGCTAAACTTAAATGATACTCAAGTAAAAAAAAAAAAAAAAAAAAAGAAACTACTCTAGAGGAATATGAGTGAAGTATAGCAAAATAAAGAACCTTTGAACTGTAGAATTTTCTACAGTGAATCTAAGAGCAGACATTCTTTTATCTTTTCACTGCTGTGTTAAATTTTGTAGATATATTTTGCATGAGTAGTCTATACTCATAAAAATTCTTTTAAGCTAAATATTTAGAGCACTTTCAGTGGTTCAAAACATCTCCAATGCACTCAAAATCAGCTGATTCTTTTGTAACATTATAGCAAATATAGTATAGTTTCATAGTATAAATAATAGCATGCTGTAAGAAACATCTTTCCCACTATGGGTTTTTTTTTGTTTGGTTGGTTTTTTTGCTTCTAGTATCATGTTTCGGCCTATTACCCTTGAAAATCTTCATCTGGGAACCGTTCTGTAGGTCCTTCCACTGCATGTGGCGGGGGAATAATATCTTCTTCTGAATCCCACACATCCATTCCAAGGTTACTAGGCAGAATAAAAACATTTCCCGTAAACTTCCTTTTTAAACATACTAATGAAAGAAAAAGGAAATTCTGAGAATGGCAGTTGAACTTATAGATGCTCCTAATTATCCTAGCAAATTTTCATTTTGTAAATTTATTTGAGATGGGCAGAGGGAAGAAAAGCATATACTTCAACTTCTTAAGCTGAAACATATGAGACAAGCACCATACCTATACAGAAATCTGCTACTGGACTAACTTGACCACTTGACTATAAAAATAGTACCAGTAAAAATAGTACTAGTAAAACAAGACCAAAGGGCATTAAATTAAAAATATCCAGTCAGGTATTATTTTTAAATTAATTTACTATTAGATACCACTGGTGCAAATAACTTACTAGGAAGTAAATGCTAGCTATTCCTAGGTACATTACAGTGTGAGTAAGAGAAACAAAATTCTTATGCATCAGGTATAGAACTAGTACCAACAGAGGAGTTCAGAAAAGTCTTCTACTCTGGGCAATTTACCTCATACATTTTTATTTGTAAAACAGTTGTACTTTCTTTTAAAGTATCTGGTTCTATCTTGCTAAAATCAGTGGACCACAGAGTTTATTATGAGATTCAATGGGAATACTGATTGACTAAATGCACTTGGGAAAGTATGATATAGCAACACCAGTGCTCAGGAGTAAAATCAGTTAGATATCCATATATATTCAAAAGATAAACAGAAGAAAGTCTATTTCACTTCATGTTACTCATATCAGAAGTCTTAACAAAATATGTACATTTGCATATCAGAAGTTTAAGAGAGGGTTAAGCTGGAAGTAAACTTCTCAATACTGGTGGCTATTCTGGAAAATTTCAGGCAGAAAACTAAAAGCCTTTTACCTTCTCATCGGTTGTGTTCTGAGATCTGTGAGATAGACGAGACCATCCATGTGATGACCTCTAGCATCACCAAAAGCTAAAGAAGAAAAGAGAGGAGTCTAATGAAATGTGCTTAAACTGAGCCACAGAAATCTGCTCAGGCAGAATCTGAGGCAGAATCAGGTAGAAATCTGCCTGAGCAGATGAGGATCTCATCTTGAGATCCTGAAGTGTACTCAATTCTAATTCAGTACTAAACAGTGTGGCAATCTGATATCATTGCAGCAAGTTTGCTGAGGAAGCTGCTTACAACATTAAAAGCAAAAAAAAAAAAAAAAAGTCTTCTACTATGGTGCCTAATTGATAGTACTCAAACTTAGCCTGGAATAGATGGAATAGAATCAATAATCAGAGAAAATCTTCTATGACAGTTCGCATGTGAAAACTCTGGGAACACTATAAGAAAATTATTTTGTTCATTATCACGCAGATATTTATCTTAAACTGTGTAAGATACCTTCAATTGCTGCCTCTGGATCCCAACCTTCAACATCAATAAGATACCTGAAGAAAAATATAACCAAATTATTGTCCTAAGTGGTTTATAGATTAATATAAGGACATTATCTTTGTGAACAATAATTTCCAATTTCATGTACCCCTTACCTACATATAAGGTAGCCAGTTCTGTTAATTCCGTTCGTACAGTGAACACCAATGAGCTTCTCTATGAAAAAAAGAACACAAGCTTTAATAGTTCAGAAAGTGAAATTATTATGCAATTAGTGCAAAACAGCTAAAGAAGTACTTTTCTACTAATGCCGTGTTAAATAATGTTAGCTATTCACAAAATCATACTGTTACACCTGTGAAAGAACAGACACCTCCAGACTTTGTCCACTACACATTGGACGTCTGGCAGCAATGAACTCATTACTTCCAAGCCTGCCAAGATTGAGATTTACTCTCAAGAATTCAATAAAAAGGAAGAGGAATGAGGAGAAAAGGAATGAAGAAGAGAAATCCTATACTAAAACATCTGTAAAGAAATGGCGGCTATGACATCAAAGTGATGGGACACCTGAGCTGCCTAGGGGAGAGATATGAGAGCCTCATCTGCTACCAAGTATTCCAAGTGAGAGGGATGTGGACAGCTGATTTCATCTTTGTGTAACATTACTTAGAGGGTGGAGTTCAGATTCAACAGGGGAGCCTTCTCCAGCAAAATTAAAGAATCATCACTACAAAAACACCTAATTACAACAACAAAAGATAATATTCTGTGGCTCTGAAATGCATTTAAAAATTACCAGTAACTGAAGGATAGTTTCCTCATTTGCAGGTGCCTTGACACAAAACACACGTGTAAGTGTAGCACTGTGAGGAAGTGCATTCAAGTAACTCGTGGCATATTTGAAAAATACGTATTTAAAATGCAAAGAGAACTGGTAGTTCGCATAGTTATGATAAACTGGATATTGGCATGGAAAGTTTGAGATCTCTGATGTTGAAAAATGAGTGTCTGCTGCAAATAAATCATACAGTTACCCTTGAAATAAAGTTTTTGTCTTTTACAGCACAAGATGCTGATAATTACCATTTCCTGCATTTTCCCACAGAAATTTTCTGACCCATTTTTTGAACTGTAGGATAGTAGCATTATCAGGTACTTCAAGTCCAACAGTGTAAAGTTTCTTATACTGCACACTTTTAGGTAAATCCTAGCAACAAGAAGGAAAAAAGTTGTAAAAATTATTGAAGCCTTGCATCAACAGAAAAGCCTTAAACAGTATTTAAAACAATGTCAATATAAAATACTTCAAATCCTGAGCAGAAACCCAAAGTGCAGCACCTTAATGAAAGACACCATGGATTCCTGGCTCCCATCCATAGTCATAAACTCATGTATTTTCCCTGCTTAGTTCTTAATGTCCATGTACATGCCAGGATCAACATTCAGCTACAACATTCCAATATATTCTCCTTTTCAACGCATTAAGATTGATGTAACGGATTAAATTAAGATTAAAGTAACAAACTTTAAGTGAAGAAAGTAATTGGAAATTGTCCACTCTTCAGAAAGGATTCCATTGCAGAGAATAAAGGAACGATTTTTAAAAAGACCTTGGCATAAATAAGAATATTTCCAGGGCACAGACTGTAGTCTCCTGCATCTTTTCCTGCAGTGCCTGGCACCCTCACCTTGGTGTATTAGTCTCAGTTACCATAATGCAAATAAGATACAGATGCAACTAGCTGTTCTTTCCTCTGTGAGGAAATTTTGTTTCTGCTAGAGACAAATAATAAGCCTAGCTATCTCATTTGTTTGTTGCAATTCAGGGTGAGGAAAAATGAAACAAAAAATGTCAGTAATGGTTTTATGTTGCTATTATTTTTTATTACCTTAACTTCATAGTATCGTGTGGTATATGTTAAATCAATAATTAAGCCAAGCTCCACATTTAGAGCTTTCATTGCAGCAATCAGGTCTTTTGGTGTGAATTTCTGAGTTGGAGTAAGCCTCTGGTTAATTGCCTATAACAGAAATAGAAAAGAATGACTTTCTTTAAGAGTTCTCTTAACACATTTGTAAGATTCAGCTTTTTTCATCATTACAAGGAAAAAGGCAAGGTTTACAGTATCAGAACCATGTATGCCCAGTCTAAGAGCCTTTTGACACAGGCCCAGGCACAACCAACAGAGCCAGTACTGAAACAGATGCAGCAACATTATTCACTCCTTTTCATCTCTCAGGTCCTTTGTCAATAGAAATTCAAGTAGACTGGACTCACAACTAATGAGAAAGAAGGCAGCCACACACCATAACCTGAGTGTATAATATAAAAAGTGTCTGGTGGCTGGTATCCTTTAATGAGTGTTTGATTTCTGTAAAATTATGTTTTGGATTGTATGGCATAGATTGCTATTCATATCACAATCCCTTCCACAGTAATAATCAGGCTTTTCTTACATCAGACATGAAAAGATGTTAAATAAGATGATAAGTCTGGGTCATTTAAAGGTGATTAAATGCATGATTTGTAAATGATAAATAAAAATTATTCTGATACCAATTATAAACTTTACAAGAAGAGGAGACAGATTTATAGAACAATGTTTATAAAGCACACTGTAGATGTGTGTAGATGACTAGAAGGGTTAATCTGAAATTTTAAATAAAATACATTATTTTTTTCATAAAGCCTTCCTGAAGATTGCATGGATAATAATACCATATTTTTGCACTACATTTAGTAGAGCTTATGCACAGGCATTTTTCATACATACCCCTTTTAAAGGTACTTTGAATGCAATAAATCTAGTTCCTGGTATTGGCTGTCCAACCGGTGTCAAGCTCCGCCATCTGTAATGAAAAAAAAAATTATTTTTACATGTTTTCAAATTGTGTAATTCCACAGAATTTTAACAGAACAGAACCTATAACTCCATGCAACTTCTAAAATAAAGATTCTTCCTCAGTTTTCCTGTTTTCTACGATGGACCATGGAGCTAATGGCATAAGATATTATGATTCAAATATCCAAAACCCAGGATCCAATGGTTCCTAAGTTCCTTAGATACCTAACAAGCAAACATAACTGACCTGCATCAGAGTTTGAAAGCCTTACCAATTAAATATGCATACCTGAGCAAAATCTTTTGAAAAGATTTTCCTCTTTAGCAGCCTGCTTGCTTCACCAAGAAATTACGAAAGAACTTTTAAAAAACGCTATAAAAACATTTGTTATGAAACACATATGAATAAAATTAATAGATTAGCATTTTACTGGGATGAAAGAAACAGGGAGAGAGTTCTCAAAAAGAATCTACAGGAAAATAAAAAACTTTGGTGAAGGAAGCAAGTTACATATGTAACATAACTTACATAAAAATATTCTTATTGTCTGCAAGTCTAAAAGGAGCCATAATAAAATGCTAAGCTTACTTCCCTTAAAAACACACAGCTTCTAGTTTTTGTTTTTATTTTGCAAAATGCCTTTTATTGCTGACTGCACTTACTCTTGGCACTTTGAGAAACAGAGGCTATTCCACTGAACCAATATGAACAAAAATCAACTCAGTAATACATACACTTGTGTTATGGCACTCACAATCCAAATAATTCTAAAAAGACAAAGAATTGCTAATTGTACACCGTACTGAAGAAAGTCTTGATGCATCATATTTCAAAGATGCTAGAGAGTTTTATCTGAAGAGGAAACCAAGCCAACAGTGTATCAATCAGCAGTGTATTAACTTTGCCTTATAATGGGTCAAACAAGAACAGTTTTAAATGCATCTGATAGAAAATGATCAGAAGGCACTTTGTCAGGAAAAATAAAAGGTATGCCCTGCACATTTTCTTTAAAATCCCATATTTAAAATGAAATTTCTGTGTACTGATGCAGAACTCAAAAAAAAAAAAAAAAAAAACCTCAAATGAAAAGAACAGCTTCAAACTAAGCAAAAACTGGCTAAAGAAATAAATTCTAATTTATTGTTAGGTCAACAAAGGAATATGGAAGAGGAAGAAAAAGTGACAGGGATCAAGTCAGGCAAAATTCTTACAGATATCTGGATAAAGGCAGAAAAATGCAAAGAATGGTGAGCTGCAAGAAGCTGGAGAAACAGCAAAGACCTAAATTAGCATTTTAATAGAGTACTAAGAATGAACTGTAACATAGGATTTGTGTTCTGTCTGAAGTTAAGTGGAAGGAAGCAGCCAAAAGTCTGAGATGCATCACAACAATAAAGGCATCATCATCATGAATGATTAAAGAAGATGACAGAGGAGGCTCTGGAAAGGAATAGTTGGACATGATGTAGCTAAACAGAGAGCAGAAGTTCCTGGAAAGAGGCAATGACACTTTACTGAGAAATGCACAGATACAAGATTTATTTTTATGCCTAGCAATAAGTCTAGACATTTGCACCATGGAGGTGGTGGCCCTGACCACAGGGCTGGCAGTTATCTGCCCTAGAAGGATGTTGTGAAAAGACTCATGCAAATTCAGAGAATCACCACAGCTTCCTGGTCTGTTCAGAAAAAAAGGCAGACAAAGTTGTGTAAACTGAATTTTGAGAACTACTGTATAAAATGCAACACAGCAAAGGTGGTTGAACTACACACAGTCTAGGGCAGAATACATTAAAGCAAACTATAATCCTAAAATCTGTAATACTATTTGGTCTTCACACAGGCTGAATTTCCTTCAAAATTTCCTTCAAGCACATAAAATAAATCAACTGAAAACTACTACTTTTTTTTTTCCATCAAAATAGCTATGACAGGCTTTCCTGGGGTACCAAGGTGGCAATTAGAATTCTTCTGGACTCTAGACTATTCAAAACCACAAAATTCAGAATTACTATTCTGATAGAAAAATATTTGAGAGACAATAGCACTTAAATGAAAGATGACATATTTCACACACACATGATATATTTTCAATTATAATTTTATTTCTCTAAGTTTTCAAATGGATAAACAATTCATGGGACTACATTCAAACCAAGATCTGAAAGTTTACTAGTCATACAAATTAACTATTTAATTCTTTGACATTCCCAATTTCCACGACCCTGTCAGGTTTGGTCTTCGTCACTCTCCAAGTACCATCAAAACACAGGCAGATTTTTACCTGCTGTTCTGAACAAAAGGATCACCTCTGGAAGAAGAAAAAGTAATAGAATCACAATATTCCAGTCAGCTACCTGGTAAACAAATTTAAGTCTGTTTTCAACATAAATATAACTCTTTTTTTTTTTTTAACCTATTTTAATTGAAATGAAATCTATGATCAGTCAACTGAGGATCATGGACAGGGCCTGCGGAGAAGACTCCAACTTCAGGTGGGATAACAAAAGAAAATTCTTATAGAAAAGCCTATGATAAAGACAAGTTTATGGCAAACCTGAAAGCATTAGTGAATAAATTTTATTATTAATCTGATAACTTCTGTAGTTAAGCTCAAAGATATGTCAAAGAAAGTTATTCAAACAAAAGATAATATACATATTTTGGTTAAATCTGGCTTAATCGTTAAGAAGCAAAAAATAAATGTGATGACACATAATGATCTAGCAAATATTACAGATTTTAAATACTATTATTCAATGCATTTTATAAAATTCAGTTAAGATAACTTTATTGAGTTAATATTAAGTTAAATCTAAAATTAAAGTAGATCTTACTATGAATCAGTTCTAAAATTTAGAATATTATACTGGATATTATACATTTCTTTGGGGAAATGCTCAAGATACTACCAACTCTTCAAAGAAAACTGGCCCAGAAGGCTAATGAATTACCTGTAAGTAAAATATGATGGAATCACTGAGTTGGAAATAACTTTAAAGCTTTCAGTCTTTTGTTTGCTAGCTCTCAGTGACCTCACTGGCATTAGGTGTTTTATGTAATTGGAATTAGGTGAAAACACACAGCATAATAAATAATCAATAGATACATTACAAGTTCTTTATGGTGAAACTGCTGAAACTGATGGTTGTTCTTTCTGAAATACAAATTTGTTTTAGAGCCCCTAGGAAACTGAAATCCACATTAGCGTATTAGACAGATGAATTTCAGGCTGAATGATAACACAGACACCAACCAGCATCACATCCAACCAAAACAAATTGTAAGTAGATTGGCTAAAATGGGAGAGAGCCGTGCTGCCCCTGCCCTAAATGCTAACATAATTTTTCTGGGAGGAAAAAAAAAAAAGAAGGGGGGAGGGGAAATAGAATAAATCCTTCAATCCTGCAATACCTCTACTATGTAATAATGATATTTTTTTAACAAGCAAAAAAAAAAAAAGTATAAATGTTCTTTAAAACTGCAATCTAAGTGAAAGTGCTTGTATTCTTAAAGCTGCACAGGAACAATTCAGTTAAACATGCCTATTTATGATGCAAAAATAAATAATTCATTTTTCCCTTATAATAAAGGTTTTTTTCTTTTACCATTTAAATAAAATATGCAATAAGGTCATTTTAGCAGATGCTTTCAGAACAGAATGAAATTATATCCATAGTAGAATTTTGGATGCTGATGCACAAGCATGTGTAATTCTTCAAAATCACCACTGTATTTTCTCAAACTATTAGTTTGTTAGATAACTCAACCTCCCTCCACTGCCTCATTTACTGGTAGAACAAACCCATATTTGCTAAATTTACAAATAGTATTTTAAACTGCAACTTCCCCCCAAAAAACTATAGTAAGAGGTATATTGTTAACTACATTTGTAATACATTAGTTTATCACAGACTTCTCAGTTGCTGTTTCCACTTATGAAACATCTAATTAGCTAAATAGTTTTATTTGTTCAACTCAAATAGTAATTAGCAATTTCAATAGAATCTTTTATAACAATTAAATATAATAGCAAATTATTTATCCATTCAGCTTAAATACAGCTTCTGAAAATAAAGGATGTTGTTTATGTTCATCAGGGCACTTTTATTTGTTCACTTTGTATCAAAATAGCATATATTTAAGTTGTAACAATGAATGTCCTTGAATATGATATTGAACAAAGAATGTCCATTCAGTAACATACTATGCTTTTGTTGGAAAACAGCTAATCATATTAGTAAAAGTCTATCATGAAGGAAAAGAGGGGGAAAAAAAAAAAAAAAACTGTGTACTTGACCACACTCTGTACAGTAGATAGAGACTGAAATCCAGTTCAGTTTGCATAAACCAAGTTTAGTAAAGTCCTTTGCCTGATTTCAGAAACAATGCCTAGGACAAATACGGCCATATCAATGTAAGGCATATGGATTAATCAGTGATTCCCACATAGGAAGAAAAGTAACATAGTAACATTAACTGTGTTTAATATCATGTGTAACTATAATATTTATTGTATGGCTATAATTTTTAATCAAAACAGTACAGACTTGACATATGAGGAAAACTTACATATAAGCAATTTGCTCTACATATGAGGAAAACCAATTTCACCATTTTTTATTTAGTTACACTATCTCAAGCTATTTGTAACTGAAACCTCAAATTTATTATATTGCTTTAACTTCAAATCTCTAAGCTACTAAATTCTGTTTTTTTTTTTAATTGCTTAAACACAAGCAATTGCATGTCAGTTTAATAACATGCATTTAAATTTGTTTAGAACTGCAAAAAGATTTCAGGCAATACCAAAAATGTCCTTAGGTTTCGTGGTTTGCTTTTGCATATTCTCAAGAGTATTTCTCTTATGCTATCATTAAAAACAAATGGTTGTTTTTAGGTTACTGTTATTGCAATGCTGCAATATTATTGATGCTAAGCTTCTGTGATACAACATACTACAAACCTGCCACGATTGTGTACCACAGTCTTACTTATACCAAAACCTCTTTCTGGGGACAGTAAATTTAATATGCAGTATCAACTAGATGAAAATCAAACTACTTCATTTTTTCTTCCAGGCTTCAGTGCTGTTTTTCCTTGGACTATTAAGATTTACAGCAAAGGGTTACAAAGTATTGCACAGGCCCAAGGGTAACATCAACAAATCGCTGGGAATGAGGGACTTAATTCCTCTAAGGTCAAAACTCTCATACTGTGGATGTTTACACTGACTCTTTAATTGTATCAAAAAATGTTTCTGGAAAAGCTGAAAGCATTTCCATAGCATGGGGTTTGCCAGGTGACTGCCTTAGCTTTGCAACCCATTACACCACAGCAGGTGTTTCTCACCTTGAAAGATACAAAGGTATCAGTTTCTAATTACACACACCAAGACTACTGTCCAGGGCTTATTTCCTCTTTCAGCCTAAATGTTGTAAAAGTTGCCTCAATTAAAAGCAAGAGAAAAACAAGAGAGAAAAAATAAGCATCTCATGCACTCTCAATATAAGTACAGAGAAAGCAAGCAAGCAGGGCAGTTGCTCTTTAAATCTCCCCACTTCACTTTTTGCAAGTTTCAGATATTTTAGCTCAAACTTTTTTACTTTCTATCCAACTTCTAATTTAAGTTGCATATACACTCCAAAAAAGTAAAGAAACTCTTAGCTTTTTTTCCCCCTTAAATAGCATTTAACTTTAATCTCTACATTTGTCAGCTCTGACATATATGTAAAGTTTCTTGAAATTATTTTTGTAAGTTTGTTCAACTTTTGTTTATACAGACTGCTTTTAGACCAGCGTATTTTACAGGGCATTCTCTCTCTCTCTCTCTCTCTCTCTTTTTTTTTTTTTAATTTTATTGCTCCTTTGAAGAATGTTAGTAATGTAACACTTCAACTGAAACAAGGCTAATGCCCATCCAAAAAGTTACACTGGCGTAACAAGGTGTCTTTGTATGTCAGTAGAGCCTCCTAATCGAGAAGCATGTGTTATGTCAGCAATATCACATCACTTAAAATTTTTATCTTGGTTTGTTTCTTTAGTATGAGACCATTCTATGGTCCTCATATGCACACTCACCAAATCATTAGAAAGCATCTGAGAAACATGTTTTCTGTTGTTTTGTTGTCTTGATATATTTAAAAGTTTCTGAATCTGATTCCATGAAAACATTCCTGGACCACACGCATGCAACCACATGCTCCCATCTTAGCTGCTCTTCCCCTCCACTTGGCAGCAAACACCCAAGCAGTCATTAGGATGGACTATGCCCATTATTTCCCCAGGTAAGTATGTGTTTGGGGGTAAGAAGTTTAGGAAGAAGGGACTGCACTTGGCTGACGAAGGACAAGTGTTCACAGATACGTTGGATTATTATACTCACCTGGGGGCAGATGGGCAGTGCTGTTCTGTATTGCAGGAGATACCTACCTTACCTGGCTGCAAGTGGCCCTGAAGATGCTGGTGGCAAGAAAGCACCCGGGACGTCTGCGCCCCTTCTCTGGGGGCAGGACTGTGCCCACTCCTGCCTCTCGTTTAGTGTGGGGGATACTTACCCGTCGGGGATAGTATTCTTCTTTACCATGCTGAAAGCAGGAGCAGGCACAGCAGGAGGCAGCGGTGAAAGTGGGCACTGCAGCAAAGGAGAGAGAACCGCGCAGTTAAGGTGCTGATCTCCTTCTCCATCACATGGGCCTTCTCCCGAGGCTCATTCTCAAGGTAAAACAAAGCAAGCGGCCAGCGGGGGCTTGACACCATCCTGAGCAAGTTTTGCCGCCCGCAAATAGCCAACGTTCTGCTCTGCTGCTAGAGTAGGACAAGAGGGAAAGACAACTCACCTCCCCCCTCCAGGAGACCACCAGGCACCGAGAGGAGAGGCGGCCCCGTCCTGCCCTCGAGCTACCGCAGCTACGGCTCCGGTCTCAACGAGAGGCGGCTCCGGGCAGCTGCAAGAGGCCAGGCCGGGCACCTCAGCGCGGGAGGCCGCTCGCCACCTGCCCCGCTCTAACCGCGGCCGCTCCGGCCCCGCGGGGTCCCGGCCGCTGTCGGCACCTGCCGCTCGCGGTGGGCCCGAGGCGGGGAGGGGAAGGGCGAGGGGGGCCATGTCGGCCGCTCCGGAAAAGATGCTGGAGGCTGGAGTGCGAGTCCCCGTCTCAGGGCCGCATGTTCCCCGGGGCCCCGGCAGGGCCACCTCCGAGGCCGGCGCGGCGCTCCCCCGCAGCGGGAGGCGGCGGCAGGGCTCGGGCGGGGGCGGGAGGAGGAGGTTGCGGCGCCGCTGCAAGGGGCCGGGCGGAGCGGGGCGGGGAGGAGCGGCGCGGGGCTGGGGCGGCCCGTACCCTCACGGCATTTCCCGTGCGGAGGAACGTTGGGGAGAGCCGGGCGGCAACGAACGTTCCCGAACGGACGCGCACTGCGCGTGCGCGGCCCGCGAGCCGGCGGGCAGCACTGCGCCTGCTCAGCAGGAGCGGGGCCAGGAGCGCAGCGCGCCTGCGCGGCCGCCGCCGCTCGACCACGTGGTGGGGAAGGTGGGGGGGAGCTACTGGGAGCGCGCTGGCCAATAAAAAAGCCTTCCGTTGTGCGCGTGCGCAGTGAGCGGCCAGGCAGGGCGGTGCAAGCCGAGGTGCGCATGCGCGCTGGGCGCGTTATGCGGTGGGTGGCTAGCGCGCATGCGTAGTGGGTGTTGGTAGTAGCAGTTTCGCTATGGCGGGCGGGCTGTGGAGGTGGCGCGACCGCCGCTCTCCGCGCTCGGCGGGAGGTTTCTGGTGCCGGCAGTCCCGGCGACTCCAGTTTGGCTGTGCGGTGGGGCCGGAGCTGTGGAGGGACCCCCGGCGAGCAAGCGAGCTGCGTGGTGAAGAGAAGCCGGTCACCTCTCGCCCCGCGAGATGTCCCACAGCCGCGGCTCGGGGGGGGGCCCGCCGGCCGCTCCCCCGCGTGGGGGCCTTGTGCGCTTACCAGCCGCTGTGCGGCGGGGCGAGGGGAGGCCTCCCCTGCTGCTCGTTGAGGGTGGAAGGCGGGTGTGTGGTGCCGCACCCCCGCTCCCCCTGCAGATGACTGACAAAATGGAGACACTTACTTGATGGTGTTTCGACATTTGGCTTTCAGTGCTGCTGTTTATGGTCCTTGGCTGCTAAGAACACTGAAGTATTGCACAGGGGCCATAGCATATTGTTTGCTGTTTTTAGAGAGAAGTGTGTTGCAGGGAAATGGATGGAAATGTTTGCAGATGGAAATGGACGTTTTGTTGTCAGAAGTGTACTCTGAAGAGCCTGTTGGATTTGTTGTATTTCAGTCTTCTAACTATATTGCAATTTTTAGATCCCTCTATTAAAAAGGACTTTCCACCCCCCCCCTAATATGTATATATATTGCTTTTTACTGTAGCTTTTCTTGTTTGTCTTGTTCTAAAGCACGGACCCCAAATGTGTTCCACTTGGCTTCATCACTACTGTTTAGATGCACAGTGCCTCTGTGCTTACATTATTACTGTTTATACAGTGGAGGACTATACCTGTTTTTCTTTCTCCTGTATACACTTACATGGAATCTTATTTACACTGACCTCTAGATGACTTTCATAGCGATAAATTTCTTCCTATTACCTTTTGTTAGGCCTAGAATACATTTGTTTTGTCCTTTGTGTTAATTAAAAAAAAAAAAAGAATTTTTCTATGTTTTCTATTTTCTTACCTGATGTGTAGCACTTGTACAGTCAACTTCCAATATGATTTACCATTCTTGAATCACATTTGTTCTGTTACTTGTACAGTTTCTTTTTGGTATTTTGTGTTTTCTTTAATTGATGAAAAAAGTAAAATTTGCCACTGTATATGTTAAGCCTTTTTATCTATAGGTTACAAAGGACTCTTTCAGTTCAAATTGAATTCTCATTCGAATTCTCTCACTCAATACAACTTAGACACAGTTTTGTGGTGGCAGTTAACTGTGCTTTCCAGTGGTTCTGCGTTCCCAGAGCCTGTGTTCAAGCATGGTGTTTCTTGATTTGCTGTCACTTAAGGATACCATTGGATACTATTTATTCAATCCCTGCTGCTATTGTATCTCCTTCATGGAGGCAGTGCCAAATTCTTTCCAAACTAGATATTTTGAAATCCTTAATCAGCAAAGTGAAGAACACAAATTCAAAACAGCTAATCATATTCCTTGCTTATGCAGTAATAACCTGATTTATTTTTGTTTAAAATATCCTTGTTTGGTTTGTTTGATAATTCCTCCTGCCCTGACCCATGCTACTATGAATTGGTGTCCGTGGGTGGCAGCCAGAATATCTGGCAGTGCTGAAAGGGTGCTCTGAAAACTGAAACCAGTGGACTTGCAGGGAAGCAGCTGTTGTCAACTTGGCCATCATAATTTGCGTATTAATAATGTATTTTGAAATGTCCTTGACACTTTTTCAGATAACATAGAGCATATATAGCAAATGTTTAATGCAAATGTTATCAGTTCTGTTTCTTCTTTTCTCTGTAATACTTATTTCCTCAAAGAGTTGCTCCAGTCCGGGAATAAGTGCTTGCCAGAATTTTGGAGCTTACAGTAGTTTAGAGTTTAACAGAAGTGGTTTATGTATAGTTTATGGCTTGTGTATTTGCTAATTTCATGCTTTTCATATTAATTAGTGTAATGCTATAACTTATACCTGTTAACTTGATTTTGTATATCCATTTTTACCTTAACTCTTGTGTTTTTTGATCTTGGGTGTAGTTGTTAAGTGTTAGGCACACTCTGAAATTTTTAATTGTTCTTTGACGTGTGGGATTTGAAGATTCCTTCTAATTGAATAAAACTCTTTGAGATGTTAAGTAGAATGGAGAAGTGCATTATGCAAACATCCGAAAGTAGCTTTGCCCCTATAGATCTGTAATAGTTCTTGCTTTGTTTTTGGATGTTGGTGGTTGCGAGTTTCAGTGCAGCTGAGAGCAGAATCTAGCTCTTGTGAAGGGAGAACTTGTACCCATTTGTCTTCTATTTTGAAAAGAACACATTTCAGACTGTGAATGGTTTGAGAGAGGTTTGTGACTAGGTGACATTGTTAGAATGAAGGAAAATACCTAGTCGCAGCTGAGGTTTCCTGCAGCCCAGTTAACTACATTGGGTAACTCTGCAGTGTTTTCAACAAGAACAATTTGCAGGAGCCTTCTAAGCTACAGCTGTGGTGTCTCACTGTAATGGTTCTGGCTTCCTGCTTAGTTTAGCATTAGAAATGCTGCTTTGAATGTGATACTGACAACCAGTTAACTGTTGCAAAAAAATCCTTTTTCTCTCTCTATATTGGTTTTCAGTAAAGCTAGAAGCTCTCATCTTTAGTCTTATGTTGTTTGTTATTTTGCTAACCGGTTGTATGTTGTCATTGTAAATCTGAAATGGTGCAACTCAGCAAAAACACTTTACTGTTTTCATTTTATGCAGTGCTAGCATCTGTTCAGCAGAAACTTAGCTGAAAATGGGCTTTGCTTTATGTGAGTTCGAGCGATAGCCACCAGAGGGCACAAACTACATGGCCGGGACTGGGCCCTAGGAAGGTCTCAATTTCCTTTTCCAGCTCTTATGGCCTAGTAACATAGTGATTCTCTTCTAATGTGAAATCAAAGCATCAACTAACCTGTAAAGCAGTGGTATTAAATCTTATATAAAAAATGAGTATTTCTTCATAAATTACTGAATATAAATATTGACAGAAGCTGATCAACTAGTTAACATGGAAAGCATGTATGGGAATTTGCTCTTTATACTAAAAGCTCAAAACCTTTTCCTAACTTATTTGCATAGCTCACTGAGGGCAGTGAGTATATTGGTAGATTGCAAATAGGAGAAAAAAAAAACTTGAAAAACAGAATCTTCAGGAAGGTAGATAAAAACAATGATTTACACACTTCCTGTTATTGTGCGGCAAAACTTAACCAGTCAGTCAGGAGTGTATTAATCTTTATTGTTCTGTGCTTGCATTGAATAGTCCCGCTGAACGTGGTGGCACTTCCCATGCTGTAAGGCAGAGGTTTCTGAATTTAACTTCCTCCTGCTCACTTAACCAGTAGTGATGCCAGCTCCAGGGAGTGTGCAAGGAGCCTCCAAACCTCTGTTTGTGCTTCCACTGCTCACGTGAAACCCATGGTGTTCTGCTTTCCAGCCTCACCACCGCTTCTCTTGCTTCCAAGTGAGGTTCTCAACCTCAAGGTAGCTCCAACTTCTGCCATCGGTGACCAAAAAATGCAGAGTGGTGCAAAGTCCCTTTCACAGAAGGGAGCTACCCTTAAGCCAGATGACTGCTACCATCCTCAAATAAGCTACCACCAGGTTTAGTGACTGTAATGGGCTTCAGGATGTTCTGCCTTGTTAGTCTTGGTTTTTGGTAGGAAATAACTTGAGAAGTGTGATCTCAGTATTTGCAGTTGTTTAGAGCTAGCTTCTATTGCGAATATTTAAGTCATGGAAAACCTAAATTTCAAAACTATGCTTAAGATTTGTATTGGCCTTGTTAATTAAAAGAATATTTTGGTATAGTAAAATTTTATCTCTTTGGAAATTGTTCTGGAATTTATATTTCAAGCCTGGAATTTACACTATGGAAATTAACCTGTGGAGATATTTCAGTGGTCTGTGTACTGGTGTATATTGTAAGTAAATAGTTTTTCCAAGTGCACGTAACATGTTTAATTTAGCTATTTCCAATAGATTATGCTTGTTTAAATAGAGAACTAGCAGCTAATGATAAAAGTAGGTCATGCTTTTTAGCATTCATGCCTTTTCAGCTAGTGTTGGATCAGCCTTTCAGTTGTCCTATTTTTCCTTATGGGAAGTGTTTTAAAAGCAGCATTAAAATAATAGAGAATAGTTGATGTCATGTTGAGCAGAGTACTGTTTAGGTTATTAAACAGAGGAAGGCCCCATGTTTTGTACAAGTAAAGGAAAGTTTAAGTAGTTTGAATCAGAAGTGGCACTTGGCTGAGATAATTTTTCTAAAACTTAGAAAATTCAATGTAAAAAGCATTGCTAATGTGAATGTGACACCAGAGATGACATTTTTAAATAGAGCATGCTTATGTCCATAAACTGCATTTTTTTTTAAAAGAATCTTTTAATCTTTGTTAGGTTTACATTTGTATTCTGATGCACTTGGTACCTAGAAACTACTAAGGCTCTTGCTTTTTAAAAACATATTCCTTTTAAACTTGTTTTGAATGTGCATGAGGAAATTTTCCGACATACTCAACTTAGGAGGCTGTGATCTCTGTTCATGTTGGGGTTTTGTACACTAGATAGAAAAAAATTTGTTGGCTGAATTGTGAAATAGGGAGAGCGAAAACTGCAGACTTAATTCTCTGGGGTTGTTGAACTTGTAACTCATTTAAATAATATTAGCAACAACGAGATGTTTCTGAGGGTGAAACATCTGAAGACTTAGTAAGTTTAGAAAATCCCTCTGACTCACCATGACATTCTAGGCTGATTAAAAAGAAGTGAAAAACATCTTTAAAAAGGTGAGTAAATCTTGTTTTTGACTTTTTCTGCTATTTATAATGGATAAAAATGTTTATTATAAATAATGCAATTCTTTTAGAAAAAATCTCAGTGAACAGGAATACCATATGAAAAGATACAGGAAGAATGAACTGAGGTCATACATACTAAAAAAAAAATATTGGTAACAAGCAATGCATGTTATTACCTTTATGACAATTAGAAAAATACTGTTAAGTATTTTATTAATTACACACATGAGTTACGATTCCAGCCTGTATATGCACTTGAAAACATGGTCAGATGCATCATTCTGGAAAAGCTGCTCTTTTGGAAGCAAGAACAGCCATGTGGTAGCTGTAGTGTAACTCTGCTTTTGCTTCTCTAAGCGCAGACTAACTTTGATGGGTATCAATGGGTTTTCACAGCTCTGCTTCTCGTAGACGGAGGGTTGCAGTGCCCCACACACCTACTAGGCTGGTGGTGTCTGGAGGTCAAACTTGGCGCACACACTTGCAAGAATTCTCCCTGGCCTCAGGGACCGTAATGATTTGTTCAGAAAAGCTTTTAAAAACATAATATTGCTTAATGTTTTAGTTGTAGCTGAATAACAATAAAAGCTTTTAAACACAATAAGTCTATGCAAAAGGCCCCTTTACTTTGCGGATTGTAGCTAGACTCTGTTTGAAGCTTAATCTTCTCTCTAGCAATTTCTAGTTTACTCCATAGTAAAATATTCTATATGATGTAACAGTTAATGTCTTATTTTTTAGTGTTTTCCATTTAGTTACGTTTATAGTAATAGCAGATTAAATTAGAACTCGATTAATCTATCAGAACTGGAAATGTGTCCTGAGAAAGTTTGTACATTTTCAAGAAATTTGAAATATAATTGTTTCTGTTGGTGTTCTGCAGTTAAGCTAAATGGTTTTATTTTAGTGTAATCTAAATGTAAAAGTACCTACTAGAACTCTGTGATTCACGACATGCAGAAATATCTTTTGGATGTTTTAGATTTATTGCCTATGTGCAGATAATGTGCTGTAATTCTAAGTTGTAGGCAGCACGGCGCCTACTCTACTTATCCCCAATTGTTTATATAATTTCGCTCCATACATCTGTTACATCTAGTATTCTTAATTGCAACAGTGAATGTCAAATGATCACTTAAAGGGCAAAATATGATCATATTTCTTGAAAAAATTTCATTCATTTTCACTGTTTTTCATTAGAGATAGTTACACACTTGGTTCATTTTACTGATGCAGAAGAACTTTTGCATACTTTTTTTTTAAAGACAAAATGCATCAAAAAGGAAAGCATTCATATGTCCTTTAGTTCCTACAGTTTCATTGCTTTTTAAAATGTGGATTTCTTTACATCTGAAAGCCATTGTTAGTTGGACCTAGTTAGAAACTTCTGTTCTGCTAGGCCTTATGCTATTGGTGCTACTCAAAAAGACGTTGTCATTTATTTGAAGAAATTTATGTACAGTTAAATTAAAAATATCTATCTATTTCTTTAAAATCAGGACAGTTTGTAAAATACTCCAGCCTTGCTCTGGCATTCTTTCACAATCTGCAGGATCCAAGGAGCACAAATCATTCTGAAATACTTTTGTCTTGAACAGCTGCAAGAAGAATTTAGCTTTGTTACTGAAGAAGAGATTAAAAAATGTAAATGCTTCCAGCTGTTGCAACTTAGGAACTTGGGGCAGTTAAATTTCTACTATTTTCAGTCAGTATCTCTGCTCAAGAGATACAAGATAGAATATTTCAACTTAGATTTTAACTTATATTAATACAATATGCTGTATAGTAAAGATGGATTTAAATATTCTTGAAATATCTGAACCCATCTCTCCTGTTCCTTTATATGTAGTGGAAAGCTGCTTGGTTTACTGTCATGTGGCAATACCGAAAGCCAGACTGTGATGTCCTTAGTGTTTTGGAGGATTGCCTTATTGCTTATGGAGATCTGTCATAGTACATGAATATTCATTAGGTAAAGCAGAAGTTTGAATGCATACAATTTTAATATACTATTTTGGACAGTGTTACTACTTAATTTGAAAAGCACTGCTTCTATTCCAGGAAAAAAAAAATCCTCCAATACAGGTAAGAAAAAACAAAATTTTGTTGTGTTACTTAAAGTTTTTGACATAGTGGACATGTGAATGGCAATTAAAACTTGAACATTGAGCTTTTTCATTTTTTGCTCTCGTGCACACTTTCTTACCAGACGAATGCAAGACAGTATTTGTATTTTTGCCTTGATAGCTTTGCTTGTGTTTATTTTCTGATTCTGGCTTTGATTATCAGTTCTTTCTCTGATCTTCAGAATGCATTTGAAATTATGCATAGCATAGAGGAGGGAATATATTAAAGACAGGCCACAAGTAGGAAGTTGTGGGGTTGCTGACAGGATTACAAAGTTGGTATGAGATTATAATGAGTACTGTGAAAGGATGCTCTTAGAAAGCTCTAAAGATTTTTTACTTAGCACGATTTTCCAGTGTTTCTCTGTACAGTCTTTTGGTCGGTCTGTTTTTTCCATGTTCCCTTCTTATGTTCTATTACAGTAAACTCATGGCTTCATTAGCATTTAACTCTGACTGAAATACTAGAGAGTCTGAGAAAGATGGAGAGATCTGTGCATGTTTTGCTTTCCTTCTTGATGCAGACTTTGCATTTATCTTCTTTTCCAATATTAATTATCCATTTTATTTTTCAGGATTCCCTTCATCATATAGAGGAGATTCAGCCTAAGAGATACTAGGTAATCAAGTTAGATACCACTTAGCTTAAAACTCATTTCTGTTCACTGCATGTTTTCAACTTTTCTCTTTCTTATGGCCTCAGATCCCGCCTTTCAGACTGCAGAATGTAGTCTTTCCTTTCTTATTTGTATAGAGAAATAAACTTTTCTCAAATTCCTGCTTGGCTAAGCAGTTCACTTTTTTGTTTCATTTAAAAATCAGGTAGAGCCACCTCGGGGAGAGATAAGAGTGATGCTGAGGACAGTGAGTCCTGCTTATACTAGCTTGACTGCTCATACTTATGAGCAGAGTACCCCATGGGGTGTTATCTGCTGGATCCCTATGTGGTTTTGGTGCCCTGCTCAGTCTTTCCCTTTTAGTGCTCTTGTGATAGTGTGATTCCCCTGGAATTTGTAAAAGATTGCAAAGAATCAGTTATTTCTTCTTTTTACCTTTTTATTTTACCAATCCCTTCCTGTTGGAAAGCTGGATCATTTGCTTTAGTCTGAAGTTTGACTATGATAATGCCAGAAAATCAGGTATCAACTGATAATGCCAGAAAATCAGGTATCAACTGCTCACTGAGCTTTGAGAGGGGAGTGGAAATCTAGTTTGAATGTTCTTCAGATGCCTGTGTCTACATAAGAAAAAACATGGGGGAGGGGGGAAGTAAAATGATATAAAATAAAATTCTTCTGTTTCAAAACCACGTACGCATCATACTTTCCAAGCTGACCCAATGGTTATACTCCATGAGGACTTAGAGAGTCAGCAGGTTTTGGATGTACATCCACTTCTGATGCATATTCTGGCACCGGTAGTATCAGGTTGCTGCTAATGGGGAGGGTGATCTTTAAGGCACCAAAGGGGGTAGTTTCAAGAGCCATCAGAACCAGCACTGCAACTGTTGTGCCCTTAGGTCCTCATTTACATCTCTGTGTACCTCTTCTGTTTCCAAGTTCAACATGGTCAGACCAGCTGTAATTAGAGGCATGTTAGAAATATCTAAATCTGAACTTGTAGATATTGGAACCAGATGTGATAGTTTAAGCACAATTAAATTATTCTCATCTTTTGTCTGCAAAGTGAAGCTTTTGGCAAAATTGTACAGTGTAGTTGAATTCTAGTGTTTTGATTAGAAACTGCATCTTGTGTGATAACTTTGCAGACTGGAAGATTTCTCACGTTTTATTTTTATTATTTTTGGTGTTGTAGAGGACATATCTCACCATTGTGAGCCCGGCTACTGAGCTATTGCACTTCTGCCCCAGAACTATTTTTTCATGAGAAGAGAGCTAGAGTCAGCAAAAGCAATTGCAGTGGGTAGTAACATACTGACATTGCACCATTTAACAGTTTCTGGCTTTGGAAAAAATTGAGAGTCCTTAAAGTGTTCAATTCTTCAATTACAATTAGAAATTTCCAAAGAAATCTGGCATTCTATGATATATTTTTTGCTGATGAAAGTAATTCTTGGATAGTGCTCTGTGACAAGCCAGCTGATATAAGCTTTTGTCTTTTTTTCTTCATTAAGAATATATATACTTGTTATAAGCGTTTGATACCATCATCTATCACATCCCTAGAAGGATTGTTCTAATTAGTTATTCACAATGTTTTATTTTTCTATATGCATTCAATTTAAAATTAGTAAGACTGAACTTCCTGGAATTGTTCCTTATGTCCATACTGCTAGTTTAGGAACCTATAGGGTATTAGATGTGTCATGTCAGTCCACACATTTATAGGCTATGGTATTGGTAGCTTTCTTTATAAGTAAAATAAATGAAGTTTTCCTTTGTTTTCTTGAGTCTATCTGTAGTTTACAAGTTTTCTTGTAAAACGTTCTTGCAGTTCTGTTTTTCTTTTAAGCTTTTCCATTTCCTGGATTTAGAATTTGGAAACCTTTTAATACAATGAATATTTTAAAATAGTGTTTTTTATTCCCAAATTAGTGACAAATTCTTGGTTCTTACACACATCTTCTTTATGAAGAGTTTTTGTGGGTTATTAGTCTTGTAATCCATTTGAATGGAGATTTCTTTTTTTGTAAAGTTTCCTGCTTGTGTGAATGTTTTTGTTCATTGTTGCCCTCAGGGTCAATAAAAATCTGTGTGGATGCTGGGGCCATACAATGGAACGCAGGAAATAAAGTCTGTGGTATCAACCATTGATAAAAGCAACTGACATACTTCGTATTATTAATATTTTTGTGTATCTGCTGTTTTTGCAGTTCACAAAACCTTCTGTATTACCATGACCTTAAATCTTTTCCTAATCATTTCCGGTTATTATCATTATTGGTGTTATCCTTCAATTAATTCAAAGTCAACCATCAGAGGAAACTTTTCAGATGCAGTGATGCAAAGTGGGCAGCTTCCCCTTCCCTCTCCATCCTGGTCAAAGAAGATGAGGGGATGATGAGAGGACAGTTGGCAGCACTGAGAGCTGCCACAGCAGGTCCTAGGGGATGCTGTGACTCGAACTTGAAATAGCTTTTGGTCACTCTATGTTTTTCCTAGAGGATGTTTCGGTAGAAGTTGGAGAAAGTGGCTGTCAGAGCTTAGGGCTCCTGAGTCTCCAGCGTGGCATCAGTTCCCAGCACAGTGCTGTAAGAAAATCCTGCATCTGACTATGCACTTGTATTGGCTTTGGAAATTGTGTGTGCCTCGACATGATATTGCATGTTGAGTAAGGAAAAATGGCTAGATCCAAGCTAACGTGTGGCTGTGGAGTGAGTTTTGGTGCCTGCATCGGCAGTACCATTATTCATGATGACTTCATTCCACAACAGGTAGTGGTAGCTCTAGCTCTGCTGTCTCAATTAAATGATTTCCCATTTGGATGGAAATATGCCATTAGTGTTATAGACAGATGGTCGTTCATATATAAGAAAGGAATGTCCTGGATCAGTGACTATCCCGTGCTCAGCTCTTCTGGAGGAATCAGAGGTAATATAAAGTATTCCTATGGTATTTCCAGAACTCTTGAGCAGCTTTCATTCTTAACAGAGAACAAAAAAGAATAGCAAAAATGATTAGCAAAATTAGTGTGGGAGGGAAAAATTGCTTAATCTATCAAAAGGTCTAGCAAATTCTTTTTTTTTTTTTTTAATTTGGTGAGACCTACTTGCTAAATGAAAGGTATAAGAAATCTTCTCATAGACACCTTTTAATGATTTATATATCAAGAGACAGCTCTTCCTCACACCCATTAGTGTCTGGCTTAAATCCTGAATTATTTCATTATTACATAAATGCCTAATCTCTTGAAAATCCTGCTAAGCTCTTGCTCTCAATGAAAGCTGAGATAATTAGTTCAAGTTAATTTTGTACTTAAGTATATTGCCTTTCAGTTCCACTAAATGTTTCTTGGTTTTATTTTTAATTATGAAGAGATGAATCAGAACAGGAATTTTACCTTTTCTCCTCTGCTTTTTATGCTCATCTGTTTGCTTCTTTTTTTCTTCAAATAATACGAACTTCCTTTCCCTTTGAGTGTAGTCACTGGGTATTTTTATGAAATAAAATTAAATATATGTGGAAGCTGATGCCCTTAATCTTGTCTTTTCAAAATATAGAAGTATTCAAGCTGTCATGAGGCAGCTATAATTTATGCTGTAATTGTTCTTTTGAAGTAGGGAAGACTTTGATCTATTGTCTGCACTTTTTTCAAAGAAACATACAACTATTTGTAAAAGATTGCAAAAAAGGGCTTCAAATCTGTACATTCTGTAGTCTTACTGCATATATTTTTCACTGGAACTGTATATCATTTTTTTGCGTGTATTTTTGTGTGGATGTATGGAAAAGTGGCATTTGTGCTTGCTCTGGAAATTACCAGATATTTCTTTTGGAATCTGTTAATGGGGCTGTGTCGCCTTTCTGTCCCCTGCAGAACGCTGACTGCCTGGTCACTGGGGAGGATGGAAGTACGTGCACCTCAGTCAGCAGGGATGTAGAACAGGTTCCTGCTGTGTGCAAACAAGAGTTTGTGCTAACATAAGTACAAGTAGAAATGTACAAATAGGGAATTGCTCATGGAAACAAAATGGGTAGAATTTTCAAAGGATTAGTTTATCATCGTTTGCAAAGAATCTATTTTATAATATATTTCACATCTTTTAAGCCTGCTCTTTTAGAATGATTACTAAACTTGGCATGAATATTTTAAGTTTAGTTCAGTGCCCAGCAATACAATTCACTGATGTTTGTGGCCTTTGACAGTTTAAACCAGGGTTTTGGGAAAAAATTGGATGCTCTAAACTTTCAACAACATAAAGCAGAGCCTATAGAGGTAGCTCCTCACCTCCTCCGTCCCCAAAGCCTGTTTTTTTCCACAGAAGTTCATTGAATTTTCTTATATTACATTACTCACCATGATGTCAAACTTTAACCACAGGAATGAAAAGACTTCTAGGAATCAAAATGGACCGGTGAATCCAGCAGCCATCTCCGTAGCATTGACAGATAGCCTTCTTATGACAAATTATTCCTAAACTAGATCAGGGAAGCAGGAATTTCTTAAAAAGAAAGAAGAAAGTGAATTGGAAACCTTAGTGGAGTGTTACTGGTTAGAATTTATGTTAGTGTTGCGATTACCAGCAATATCAAGAGAGGGTAATTTTAAGTTGTAAAGAAAGTTAGATGTTTACATCAACAGATGCTTATGGATTTTCAGCTTTTAGTGTTATGTTGGTTCTATATGAAGATAAAGTATCTCTAGCTATACAAGAAAAGATTAACTAAAATGTTTCCAACTAAGCATGGACTTGCATCCATCTTAGACTATATTTATAGTATAATGCACATTGAATCCTCCTTTTCCAACAAAAGTAACAGCTTCTAGCAGAATTTGCAGTTAGAGAATTTCCTGTTATTTATAACGTTGCCACTTTCCTAGCTGTATATTAGACAAATTTATGCAGTTGATTATCTTTGCTTTTGACTTCCAAAGTCATGTGTTGTGTTTCTCAGTTTTGAGCCACTTTGTGAGCTGGTGGCTCCCAGTGCAATCTAGATAGCTTGGAAGGGCTAAATTACTGCAGCTTTTGCCATATGCCGTAGAATATGCCCTCACTGAAATATCCTGTAACTCCTCCTCAAAGTGCAATTAAAACAGAGTGTGATGGTGTTGGATATTGTGTTGGGCCCTGGCCCTGTTCTTTAAGGCTGTGTAAGCACAGGGGATGAACACGGTGCTGCTGCAGTATCCTAGGCAGTAGCTGGATGTTTTACCAAAACATAGCTTGTTGGAAGGTGTGGGCGATATCTTTGTTATATTTTTTTAATGTTTATTTTACAGCTTTGGTTACTGGACATTGTTCCTCAGTCAGTAGTGTCCAACAACCTATGCAGCCTGCACAGTGTGCAGAAATGTCTGAGACTGCATTCCCAATAACCCAGCTTGGGGACTGATTTCCAATATTGCAGTGTTGGGGGTAGCTCCTGCTTCAGTGGAGCTGTAATTGATTAATGAAATGGGCTTGGAATCTCTGCCTTAATAGTGATAGGTTTAGCATGACTGAAGAAAAGGGATTTTTGGATCAGGAAAGCACTGAAGTCAGTGGAGGCCAATGGCCAAAATGACTTGGCTCTTTATTACTGAGCTCCTTATATGACGTCTTTAAATTTTGAATTGATATATCTAAGATAGTTCAGTTTGGAAAGATAATAGATATTTTAAAAAGCACTAAAAATGATGTCAGATGTGTGGCAAATATTTCTATTTAAATATAAATTCAGAATATTGAACTCGCAAAAGAACTCCATCCTTAGTGGAGATCTTTAAACTGTTGTGTTGAAAGGAACTATTGTTCCTTTCAAATAAAATCTTACAAAACAAATAAATAGAAATTAATTCCACACCTGCTCTCAAATACCAAAATGACTGTTGTAAGTTGGGGCATATTATACATTTCTATTCATATCACACCTCTCTCTTAAAGATCTTGTAAAGATGACTTTATAGTATGTATCCGTTATTTAATGCTGCAAGTGAAATGTAAATGATATGGAGTTTACTATACGGTAGTTGTAGAGAACAGAAGTAGTTTAGATGGGCAAAATTGTTGGGTTGTATTTATTACAAATCTCACAGTGTTTGGATTATATTTTTTCTTCTATGTAATTTAACCACATCAGAAGCTAATGAGAATCTTGCGGAAATACTTCTAATAAATTTAAATTTTTCATATTTTATTAGAAGTCAAAAACACTTATCAGGAAGGGGAAAAAATCCCAAACTTTCTTTTGTATTCTCCACAAAATTCTGATTCCCTGTGAATTATAATATTTGAAATATTCCCCTTTATTTTTCTCATGTTTAGTGTTCCCATTTCATAGGTCCTTCAAAGCTTCAGTAAGGTGAAAAAAGAACTAATTGGGAAGTAAAAAAGTACTAGTATCAACTATAACAGCATCTTAAAACAAAACGAAACCAGTTACACACCAGGCTGTGTGTGTGAGAAGTTTCTTACCACATTCATTGTGCCACAGGCTTTAAAGCTGCTCTGAGGCCGTCAAGAAGCAGGGAGGGAAGTGCTGTTCAGCCACGGCTGTGCTCTCACAATCTGATGTTGATCCAGGAAGTGGAAACAGTTCTCTGTGTTTTAGCCTCTGTGGTCTGTCCTACTTGTAGTACTGTGTGCTTCGTTACCTACGTTTTTACCAGCTTGCTCTCAGTTTTAGGAGGCTTTGTAAGAATGCTCTTAAAACATCTAAAATAGTCTCTGCATTGAGAGAGGCTCTCTCTAGAGTGCATCATCTGAACCCAGCTTTGGACCCTCATCAGGCCTTTTCTCCTCTTGCAAAATCTCTTTCCCAGTAGGATCTTGTCCTAGTTTTCACGCATCTCGGACAACTTTTTAGGTGCGTGACACATTTCCACTTTGTTGGTTCTTGAAGAGCGAGTTGTTTTATGGTCCCTTCTAGAAGGTGCATTTCTTATGGCCAGTTGTTCTCCCTGGTTTACCTGTGGAGTGAACAAGCACTAAAATACGATGTGAGATTACAAGTATACAGCTGGTGTCCATAGTGTGGGCACATTCCCTGGGAAATTGAGTCTTTGTGGCATTTCTGAAGGATTTCTCCATGTCTTGAGTGGTTATCTTCACCCTTCTGCAAGATGGATGTAGCTAAATGCACTGAGACACTTGGCACAACGTTGCTGTAGTCAGTATGGAAAAACACCTGCAAAACTTGCCTCTAAGTAATACAGGTGATGAGTGAGTGCTTGGGTTGCAAAAGTGCACGGAGATGACCCTTTGAATAAAAGTGTAAGGTTGCACCCCAGGCAGTACCAGCTTTTTATGAGGTGGGCTGGCAATGGACTGTGCTCCTTCTGCTGTGCTGCAGAGTCCAGCTAAAAAATATGAGGATGTGGAGGTCAAACTGAACAAATTAAAATGCCACCCAGTTATGTTCCTGCATGTCTATTGGCATCAACACACCCTAATGGTAAGTCTAAAAAGTACCCAGGTTTAGGGGCTTGAGCAGTGGAGCATCTGTAGTGTGACTGTGCATAGTCAATGCATGTGCAATAATCCTCAGTTACCTGTATGTAACTTGCTTAGAAACTTCCAGAAAAAAATCACACACATATGTGTGTCTCATTCATATATATAAATATATATATATATGAGCTCATATAAAGGCATCTAGTATAGGTTTGTGTAGAAAAAAGTGTTTAAAGAGAAAATAGCTTTCTTGAGGAAAGGTTGTTTACTGGATAAGTTTTTAGAACCTGTAAAAGGTAATTCTAAAGTGCAAGCAATGTACAAACAATAAAGTGTCTTTATATGTTTAAAAAAAAAAGGTTTCAAATAGAAAGCTGCTGTAAAGATTCTTCTTTCAAGTTGTGGTTGTAATTGTAATGCTGTATTTTTTTTTTTCTCCAGGTTACTGGATACTCTCTCCAGATGCCGTATGTAGATTTGTGGTCAGTAACTGGAGCTGTGTATCAAGCAGGCATTCATTCTTTGGAAATTCCCAGCATAGAACTTTGTCTTGCTGAGTATGTTCATCCCTATCCAAATAATATTTTATCTGTGTGGGTTTTAGTTCTTCTAATCCATCGTGGTCAAGTTTTATTTAGTTAAAAAAATGAAGTTACTGCTGCTTATGTTTCATAGGATGATTATTTTAGACATATAAAATAAGAAATAGAACTCAATAGCTGTAAAACACTGTATCTTTTTAATATCACAAGAAATGAACCACTGTACTGCATTTTGTTAGAGATTTATTGCAGAAAGTTTCTAACGGCATGTTATCCACTAAATATATGGTAAAACAACATTGTAATGGGCTGTAAATCTCCTAGTAATTAGTAGTTGACCATGTCCTGCCTGGACACGATCCTCTGCAACGTGCTCCGGGTGACCTGGATTGAGCGGGGGAGGCTGGATTAGATGATTTCCAGAGGGCCCTTCTGTCCTCAGCTGTTCTGTGCGTGTGTGTTTTGTTTAGGGTTCTTTTTTTTTTTTTTTTTTTTTGCTTGGAGTGGCTAATCCATTACTATGGAAAATACGTACTTTTAAGGCAGTTCAAGTGCATTGTTTAAGGAAAGTGTGCTGGCTGCTTCAGGCTAGTAAATGCTAATGTTCTGAGAAGGGCAGATAGTGTTTTCCAATACCATAAAGCACATACAACAGCTAATGTGCAAGAGGGGATAGGATAATGATTGAACTGACATACACTGGTGAATAGAAAGCCGAGATTCAGCATATAGTTTCCCTAGTCTCAACACATATGTTATGCTCCAGCCTCCCTTCTCCCCATTTATTCTAAGTACACGGGCAGAACTACTCCCAGTGCTGGCACTAGATGCCAGATCCTTTGTTTGTACTGAGAATCTTTGAAACCTTAAGTTGCTTTTAATTATTTAGTTGTAAAGTGGGTGGGTAGTTTTTTAATGTTTAGCAGTAAATATCAGAATATATATCTTATTTTTGAGGATGCTTCATTTTATTACATAATACTTTATATTATGCATTTTGATACTTCCCTATAATTTAGTTTGCCAAACATGTTTGTACTATAACATCTAAAATAGCAGTGCGAGAGACTAAAAATTATAGTACATACCCTGTTAGTGCCACTTTACATCATCAAAAACAGCACTAATATATTTAACATTACTGAAATGAATAACAGGCTGCTAACTGGCCACTTGTGTTCAGTTAGATAAGGCCTTATCTAGTAAAGAGACTTCTGTTCTGCATAGATTTAGAATGTAGAGCCAATGAATTATTGAAGGAGGGAGCTGCATTACTTTCTGGCTTATACATATTCAACAAGAGTGTTGCAACTACAAACATTTTATTCCTGGTGATGTGGCAGCTGCTCAGAAATCAATTATGAACTTTTTAAACTAAATTTGCAGTGCTCATAAAAATGAAGACATATCTAGAAGTAATGAGATGCTTTTTTTTTTTTAATCTACACATACAGCACTTCAGACTTGCAGTTTAGTGGCTGAAGTTCATAAAGGCCTTGTGGTAGTTCCCAGTTGTAATTACAGTTAAATTTTTTAAATTAGTGACTTTGAGCTGAAAAGTATAGCTCTTTCTGCGGTCTCTCATCAGCCATGATTTTGTTGCCCTAAGGCTGAGAACAAAATAGTGTTCTGGATGGGCACGTCCAGGTACTATGCCACGCTGTGAAGGAAGCATTTGCTTTTTCCTCATTTGGACCCTTCCTGGCACCCCTGGCTTTAGTTTTTTTCCAAAAGTGAAATTATTTATTAGTGAAAACTAATCAAGACTTTAGTTTCATCCTCTAGAGGAATGAAATTCTGCACAAGCAGCTTATTTTTGGAGCCCTATGCATCCTCAGCCAGCCCTTCTTCTAAGCTAGAACATGTTATTAGGAGCAACTAGAGTTCCCCTTTAAGAGCAAACAGTTATCAGAAATTTTACATGTCCTTTTGCCCAATTAAGGCCTTGTTGCTATCACAAATAACTGAAGAACTCACTGTGGTTGAGGCTCTTGAGAAAGAGGCTGTTTCTACTTGAAATATTGGAAGTAGGAGAGCACCAGCACTGTCTCTTTTTTTAATGAGAACAAAATGAATTCACCCTCCTCCTCCTGTTCTTTTGTTCCTCGGGCTTTCTTTGGTGCAGCTGTGTACTAGATACAGCACTGCTGCAATGTACAGGGTTTAGCATATGCTGTGGGTGCAATTAGTTTGAAAACCCCTTCCTGCATAATTTCCTTCCTGTTTTGTTAACATTGTAAAGTCAGATCGCTTCAGAGTTTATTATAATGTCACAGAAGGGGGTGGGGGAGAAGAGAGAAGAAAAAGCCCTCATGGTTTCAGCCCCTCCACAGTGAGAAATAGAGACAAATCAGGATTGAAAACAAAGCATAATACACACTAGAGACCTCTTACTCAAAACTAGTTTTATTTTTAAAAATAAGTTGAATGCATAGCACTCACAAAGATTCCATTGTTGTGGACATTTCGCATTTAGGAGCACCATTCTTATTTATACCACAAAATACACCTTTTGGTTCTAAGTGTAAGAACAGTGTATTTTTAATGTACACTTGTAAAGCTCTTTTAAATAATATTGAAACGGTTCAGTGTACATTTTCTCCATAATCATCATGAAGCTGTAGTGTCAGAAAACAGACTAAATAATAAATTAAAAGTAGTGGGTCTTTCAACAGTTAACCTAGAGTCTTAAAATAGTAAAATAAAAATACCCTATTAAATGCATATTTGCAGTATTAACTAACTGAATAGTCCCCCTGCCCCTTACAATTCCAGTGTTAAGTATTAGTTAATATAATCAAAAGACTAGGGGATAAATTTACTAATACTCCAAAGAAAAGCCTATACTGCTGCATCACAAATAAAGATGACAAGTTAGCCAATTTCAGAATTTTACAGAGAAGAACGCTACAGGCATCTGCTGTTATTTCAAGTCATGGTCTATTACAAGACTGTACATTCATAGCATCAGAGGTAGTTAGAGCACTGAAGACTTGGATATAGTATTGCAACAACATTGAACCTGACCTTTCAAAGGGGTAACTCTTCTGAATTAGAAGCATGGCATCCTGGGCAGTGGAAAGTCTCTACTTAACACTACTCTCAGACACTGGGAAACAGTCATGAAGACACAGGAACGGGGAGAAGAGATAGAGGGAAAAAAAAACAAAAACAAAAAACCAGCAACAACAACCCCCCAAAAACTTCACTGAGAGGAGGAATTGAGCACACTATGCCTGTATGAAAGAATAAAGCAGAGAGGGTCATCTCTCATTCACCCTCCTATCCCTTGATCACTTGACTTGCGCACATCTGCTACAAAAATCCACAACAGAAATTGGGATTTATCCTAAGACAAAACAGAAACAGGATTTCTTCTCCTCCAAAATAAAGTTTTTTTTTTTTTTTTTTTTGGTAGCATGTAATCATTCAGCTCTAGAAAGAACAGCCATCTGTCTTCTGTCACCTTTAAAAATTATGGGAAGTCCTCTTCTGTGATAGAGCCGTCATCTTAACAGTGGTAACAAACATCTTAATTGCCTCTACTTTCAAAACAGCCTTTGTAATGCTGGCAAGGCAGCACTTTGGTTAGATGATGCACAATTTTAAGTGCTGCCACTAAGACAGAGGAAAAGGAGGTGGTAAAAGAACAAACAAGACAGTCTTAAGCCCACATCCTACAATCATATTTTAAGGTCACAGGAATCCTGTCATTTATGCCATATCCTACCACAGGAGCAAGGCAACTATCACATATATTTGTATATATAAAAAAGGGAAGATATCTTTACTATCTTTACCACCATCTTCATCCAAGAGTTGGATGAGTGAAATTTGCTACCCTCAGACTATCCACTCCACAGGAGATAGTGTAATTTCATAAATTTATGTAATTAGCACCTTAATTGTGATTAAGCAATTCACTCTGGAATACATTTTTGATCCACCCATTTAGAAGGGTAAATCTGCATTTTTTTATGGAACTTGAAAATAGCAGAAGAAGCTGCCCTACTATTACCTGAGAATTTTCTTCCACTATAAGACTGATACAAAAATGAATTTCTCCAAGTGTTTAACTGTACTTTTTTTTTTTTTGGTACAGTCCATACTGCTAGTAAAAATCAGAGGATGTTTTCGTGTGTGTGTGTGTGTGTGTGTGTGTGTTTAATAGTACAGACAAGTCACAGCCACTGCAGCAGTTCTGGTACAGTAACAGTTCAGCTGAAACTCTCTTTCCTGCAGTTTCTCCACAACACACTGCTGGCCAGTAGTTCACATTTACAGTTTGTGAACACTGTCGTGTCCCTTTGGTACTCTGCATATAGATGCCCTGAAGAAAACCCAGTTCACTTGTCCTATACCCTCTTCCCTCTCTACCCTCCTCCCTCATATTATACCCAATTAAGCATACAAACCAGCAGCACAGAGTAATGAGTAGAAAATTCCCTGAGTTAGTATGAAAGAGTTAACTTTAAACATAAAAAGGACAGGGAGGAGAAAAGAAGGGAGAACATAGTGTCTATCCTGTGAGGTACAAAACTTAAAAGTAGCCAAAACACCAGTTAATTCAAATGCCTTAGTCTAAAGCACATATCAAAGAGCTGAAAAAAAAGATAAAGGGGGCAGAGGGGAGGGCAAGAGTACGGAGTTATCCAAGAGAGGTTTCTGTCTTCCTGTGGTCCCCATGTATATGGGGAAGTCTGGCATTTCATTGGATTTTCATGTTTTGGTAAATTTAAAGTAACTGTTAATACTGTATGGTGGTGTTACATAAATGTCTTCAAAATAATACTGCGCATCTCCTTCATTAAAAGATAAACCTGCAGTTAGTCCACAGCCGTTTTTCTGTTGACTTCAAAGGTGTGTTAGAAGCACAGAGTATCCCGAGTGCCAGAGTGAGAACTTACTGCTGCCCAGATACCTCCATTCTTTCTAGAGGGTGTTCTGTGTGCTTATTCTTCGCAGTCTGTATCTGAGCTAAGGTACTGGTTGCCATTCCAGTTGCCTTTCCCTGGAAAGGCACCATTTTTCTCCAACTTATTGCCCTCAGACTTAATAGAGGTTTAACAAAAACCAAAACAATTCCCCTCAACGCGGTTTCCCACCCCAAACCAAGGAGCACCAACCCGATTTTGTACTTATCACCTCTCAAAGCAGGGAGTGATACAGGAGTATCGTCCGTTCGCGTGGTAGCTGCGGTTGTAGGAGATGCTCACGCAGGGCTTCACCTCCAGTGGCACGGCCAGCGCCACGGCCGCCGTGGCCGGCACGTGGCCTCGGGCCTGAGCACTGGCCTGTAAGGCAGCAGGGCAAGTCTGCAGCGGGTAGGATGATGTAGGATTTGCTGATAGTATCTGTTGGCAGCTTTGCTGCTGTGATGTTTGCTGGTGATACTGTAATGAAGGCTGATGAGCCTGGAGATACTGCGGAATATGGTGCTGGACACTCGTCTGCTGGGGGCTTGGAGCTGGTGGCTGGAAGCCGGGGTGTGCAGCAGCCTGGGCATGTGGTCCTTTTTGCTTGTTTGCTTCCTTCACATCATTATCGTGCGCACTGGAAGAAAACAGGAGGACAGAACAGATTGAAATGGACATTAAAATCACTTAAACTCTTCTAGATTAAATTCTAGCCAACGGTGAAATTATCTGAAAACTTCCAACACCTTTAAGGAGCCAATTTAAAAAGCAAACAACAAACCCAGACATGACCAGCACACAATTTTATCTTACCATTTAAACTCATCTAATGTTTTACATTTTGTTTCTTTAGGGTATGGGGTTTTATTTAGGAATTCAGTTAACTCCATGGTGGCAGATACTACTGTTAAATGTTTGAGTTTTATCTAAAAATACCAGTTCAGTAAGATCTGCTCTGGTACCTCAGTAAAGTGCCAGCTTACCAAAAGTTGAACCTTGTTTCTATGTCATTTAAATTGGGTAACAGAATACAGTGTTTTTTAAAAGGATACAGTATGAAAGGATTTTTAATGATCTCTACTACCTTAAAGATCATATGCATATTTATATACAAGTATGCTCTGAGAAGTGGAAATGCATGTAGTGCTTTTTCTAGTCCACTCAATATTTAGCTTTAGACATTTTTAGCTCACCTGAATTCCTCTAGATTTACAGTTGTCTCAAATGTCTTTACTCTTTGTATATACTTCTTTCTCTTGTTCTTAGGCTGAGGCTAAGCAGGTGCTACTTACTCCATCAAGTTTAAAATCTGCTAAGTAGTTGAACACAAACGGCTCTTTTGAACACAGGTGGGGCTCAACCCCTCACCAGTTTTTCTTGAGAGGTTGTTAACTTATTATTGGGCCGTGACATGACTGCAGGATTTTCTCTCTCAAAGATGCAATTACCACGTACAGCTGTTCCTGCACTTTGCCACTGCCAAATGATACCGAGATCTGGGCTAGAACAAAATTCTGTAGGAGGAAAGCAGTTACAATGGACGCAAGTTTTGATCTTAAGGTTTGGATAAGGGAACAGGTTGCCTAACAGCCTTTTCAGGATTGGGCAAAAATGAATACAAACTCTCAAGTCATCTCCTCACTCCAAAATTAGCCTCTCAAACAGCTTTTATTTTTGACCACAAATCATTCAGAGCATCCCTTGAGCTTCCAGGACATGGAGCTTTTAGAAGCTCACAAGCCTTCCATCTTCTTTATTACGTTCTGTATTTAAACAGCCTACACAGATTGGGAATGAGTCATTTAATAAATTGAGCATGCCAAAAGATGTCAGATAAGACTTTTTTTTTTTTTTTTTTGAAAGACCTAAGCAGGTATTTCACATAGTTTGAATATTACGCAATATCTAAATATTTTTAGAATAAACAAATTGAACTTCAAGAAATACTGCTTTTAGTGTAAATATGAGTTAAGCATACTTTCAGATTGGGAAATGGGCATAAAAAAGCTATTGTTAGCTTAGTTACTATTAACTTACATTAACAGTCGTTCAATACACGGCACTAAGAAATCCCAGGAATATGCAGTAAGATGATGTAGTCGAGTAGGCCATGTTGGTGAGAGACGCAAGATAATCCTGGAAGAAGCTACACATGCAGTAGCAACTAAAGAAGGGGCATAACTTAAAAATGCATGATCTAGGAAGAAAAAAGATTCATGTAAGTCAGCTGGACAATGCTCGTCTCCACGAACAAAGATGTCACTAATATGTAACTTACCTTGCAGTGATACTTCCAGAAAGTAATCGGCATATTTTGCCATATATAACTTGGTCTTCTCTAAGCAAACCATTGGCCAGCCATCATGCAGATCAGTCTCGTGGACAGCAATAGAAAGATAATAGTCGATGAAATGAGCAGCAGTTGGGAGGCACAAATTCCACTGAAATGTTTCTAGCAACAACAACTCCATATGAAGTAAGTTCTGTTTGGTTAGTACCAGGTTCATGTTAGTCATACAACCCAAGCTGTTCAACTGTTCAAGTTTGGGAACACTGTCTTCCTTTTCTTCAAATTTACCTTCAGATGAATAGAAAGAGGAGGGGAGAAAAGGTTCAGTGTGAGTCAACTGTAAAACAGATTGCATCTAGTGTCCACGCTGGCCATATTTCTACTACAGCAAACGAGCCTAAGACTTAGTGATTGAAGCGAAGCTCAAACAGAAGATTTCTTCTGAGACAGAACAGGTGTGTGGTATAAAGGGTTAGAATCCAGCAGTGATGTCCAACAGCATGTAGGACATGCCACATGTGGCATTTCCTAGTGCCTCTCACTGGCACACCAGACACAAACTGATGAGAGCAGAAACAAGCCAAGCTATATTGGACCCCACTAGTGCAGCAGAGAGAAGTTTTTGTTATTAAACTACTGTAGAACGTGTCACTATCATCAATGAAACATTGATATGGCTTGCAGTACACAGCAATACAACGTTTATCCTTAATCCTCTCCCCCTGCCCCTTGTTACTTATTTTTAAAAGTTGTTCGAGTAACTTGTATTGTAGTATAACCAATGCAGTTATTCTTAATGCTTGTTTATAGTAAGTAACTTTTTAGATTTGATAACTGAATAGCTGTTGCAGCATTCATACAATACATGTCAGCAACGTACACCCAAAGACCGACACTGCCATAAATATGGTTTCAGCTTTAACACTGCTAGTAGCTGCAACCTTCTCTGGACTTTAACTTGTCTGTCCTGTATGTGTTCAGCCTGAAGCAAAATCATATGTGTAGAAAACCCATTAAGGAGGGAAACAAGTGTCGCATTTCCATAAAGCTGCCATATGGTTGTGCTATTTCAGTTTCATTGCAAATTCTTTCCATCTTACACTCCCTGTCAGTGCTATACAATATGTTGTGGGTAAACATTTTAGGCACCTTTGCAAGACTGAATCTAGTGAACATTTGATTTTTTTTTCTTCCCCAAGAGTGAGAGATACCTGTACAGGACTTAAGCAACACCAACCCGTATCTGTTATTCTGAGTCCCATATTCTGGTGATTATAGAAATATAAGCTTAAGGAGTCATTTAATCACTTCTGTTACTACTTTTATAACCTTTCCATGTATGTTACAACTTGGGATGTCCAGCTTACTGTACTGCTGATTAAACTAACTTGTTTGAGCCGCACAGGATGAAAGCTTAAAATGGCATTTTGGTTTGTGCTTTCTGAACTCTGCTCATACTCTGCTTCTCACCAGGGTGAGTACTCCAGGCTTTTCTAAGCTCTACTTGCACCTTGTTAGGAAAGACTGGAGAGGTGATAACAAAATTTTCTTCAGAACATGAAATTCATTTGAAAATCTGGCATTAGTATGGATTAAACTGGTTTTTGAGACACAGTTTTCATATTCAGGGCCCCTTCCTTTGCCAAGAAAAGATTGCTGGCTAGTGGCATCCAGTTGAAGTTTATCCCCAGAAGAATCCAAAATAGCCCTTTTCTTTTACTGTTCTGCTGGGCAGCTATATTGGTGGAGACAACACAGCAAAATGAAGCAGCATACCAAAATAGTCAACACCTCTGCACTCTAGCTTTCTAGTTGAGAGCCTAGAGATACAGTATCTTGTTTGAAAAAGGAAAAACAGATTCAGAGAAATGACAATTCAAACCCTGCCTGGACGCGACCCTGTGCCATGTGTTCAAGGTGGCCCTACTGGGTTGGACCAGAGGATCTCTAGAGATCCCTTCCAACCTCAACCTCTCTGTGATTCTGTGAAAGGGATCAGCAGAATCTGAAGCACCAGCTAGTTCTGCTGCTAGGGTAACGCACTACCCCAACATGCCACAGCCACGTCTCTTTGGCAACTTCTAACAGGGATCCCAAGTGTAAAGATACGGATACGTATTCCAAGAATCAAGCTGAGGTCAGCACAGGCAGGGCAGTTCATAATGAGTGTTTGTAATTATTTCAGTCTTCCAAGTACACAATAGTGTACTGTGTAATCAACGTACTTCATCTGCTACATTTGTATGTGACAACACAGGCTTTATGTTAGCCTTAGCTTGCTTAAAGAACACTGCAACATGCGCAGTCTCAAGCACTCCAGAAGAGTCTATCATCATCAACAGGCTGCAGGGCACTCTGCACAGAGTTTATTTTGTTTCTCTCCCTCTCACAGGTTATGTTCATTTCCCCTCCTTTCCAATACTTGCTGTCCTTAAAGGGACAGCCTTTCTATTCCTTACATCTCAAAAAGTTCAACTTACAATAATCTGTGCTTCTAAACATAAGCATCTTTTATTATTATTTTTCTTTTAAAAACACTGTTCGTCTTTTCTCCTCTCAGATGCTAACAAAAAATCAAAACGAGTTTAAGCAAAGAGTCTATCAACTGGGCCACATTTAGATATGGTAACTGGCTTTTACAAGTACCCCATCAAGACATTCCTTGTATTTGGCAGCAGAGCCTGTATTGCTCTAGTTAACTGAAATTTGGTGCAACACACTTACTTGCTAAAAGTAGGCAGGAAAGGGCAACCACATGCAGCTGCTGAATGGATATGTCGTAACGGTCCATGAAGAGGTCCAGCAGATACACGGCTAGATGTCGCGCTGCAGGACAGAGCCTGAAACGGTTGCTCACGATGGCAATGAGATCCGCAAAGTATCTTCTCAGGTGCAACTGGGGAGACTGGCCCTTGTAGGAGGGCAGCTTCAGCTCCTAGGTGGACAGCAGCAAGTAATTGTTATTACAACCACAGTTTAGTTTGAATTTTTGTCCAACTAATACAGCTGTTAACCACTGAATTTTCAAAGGATTCCTCACATCCACTCCCGTGGTTTCAGCACCATTTTTCACAGAGCACAACCAATTTGCTCTCTTACAGTAGAGCTAGGAGAATAATAACAACAGTGCACTTGAACATATGTTCAGAGTGCATTTGGGCAGAGTGCTTTACACTGCAGCCTGCCACGTTGCCTCGGCTGGCAGAGCTGCCAGCCCGACGCGGAGCTCGGACCCCTCCTGCCCCCACCTCATCCCTGCATCCGACTTGGCACGTTCCAGGGCTGCCAGCTCTCCAGCGGCTGCCTCAGGAGGAAGGACATCGCGTGTGCGCTGGAGGTGGCACCACTAGCAAGGGGACACGTGTGCACACATGTGTGCATGCATGTGTACACCTGTGTAGCTGTTTGCTGCATGAGCAGGTCCAGCCCTGATTTAATCTGGCCGCAGCACATTCGGGCGCTCACCTAAGTGCATCTTCAACGGCTCTGACCAGATGTAGACAAGAACACTAAACCAAGACCTAAAAGCCTCCCGACTTCTTACTGTTTATAATCCTCATATAAGATGATATGTGGGGGAAAACAAAACAGAAAAGCTGTATCAGCAGCACAGACAAGAGAGATCTGTGTCACTATCTGAGCCAAGTATTAAGTTTGGACTCCCGGAGTGCTCTCCTCCTGGCTCCCGCTCTGCAGCCGCATGCAACAAAGCTCGGGACGGCAGCACCGCACACTCTTCTGCTAGCGACAATAAACTTGAGAACTGCAGTCGAGCCGCCCAGATTAAGGAGCATTTTGAGCATAACAAAGCTTCCAGCAGAGCAGCCCGTTCTGCGACACCCAGCTGGGTGCCGTAACGCAGCGTTTCCAGGTTTCAAACTAAATTAAAAGTTATGCAGGACGTTATCAAAGTGAAACGGAGACAGCAGACCTGCAGACTTCACCTTTTCACAAAAGCAGCACAGTTCTGGCAATGGTAGTTTTGCTAGCTTATGTATAATATCTTATTTTCCTCTTGGGATCAGAAATCAAGCAACTTCAGCAATCACGCCTCCAAAGACACTGCCACCAGGCCACCTAGCACTGCCGCAGCAGGAGCGCCGTTTCGCTACCTTCATTCGCCACCAACTCGCTCCCATCTCCGGGGACGGGATGAACTTTGTTATCAAAACATCCCCAGCCGGCAACTCCAGGGCAGGGTCACGAAGCGCTCCGAAGCCGCTTGGAGCTCGGCGTCAGGCAGCCCAGACCCTTTAGTATTTGTAATGCAACTTAAGCCCCGGAGACCCTGCTCGGGGCTGGGGGGCCGGCCGCGGGCGCAGCCCAAGCCCGGGTCCGTTTCTCGCGCGCCGCGACCCCGGGTGAGGGCGGCGGGCGCGGGCCCCCCGCCCCGCCGGAGCCCCGTACCTTGTATCGCAGCGCTTGGTGGATGTCGGCCGCCAGCTGCCCCGTCCACCACTGCGCCTCC